>NC_079391.1:8044435-8136935 GCF_029220125.1 Pseudoliparis swirei
ACCAATCATGCTAAAGTCACCTCTCACTCAGGCCAGGTGTGCTTCAGGTGGAGGCGACGGATGCCCCGACATGGTGTCTGGCGTGTGATTGGCTGACACGACACACCTTCCTGTACGCCGCCACAAAAGTAGAGCTTCAACTTTTTCTTGGCGGACAAACGAAACGCCCTCTGCGTCGGCTGCTCGGCTGCACCGCCGGCCTCGTTCAAATGAAATGGGGCCAGGTCAGGTTTGTTTTTTTCCAGGACTGTTGTCAGTGTGAAGGTGGTGAAAACATAATCAGAAGAACAGCGTCGCTGGAAACCAGCATGCACACGCTCTGTGAACTATCTCGTAAATTATGTGGTTATTGTTAACACTCTAAGAAGAGAAATGTGTATAAATCAGAGACAAAAAGACAGGTGTCAAAACTGGAAGCCTGGTTTTAATTGATATTGCTCTACTGTAATAATCCTGAAAGGCATAGTCTGGAGTAACACATGTAATGTTTCAACCCATAGTAGTTAAGTTACAGAATCATAGGTCTCTCTTTTTGCATTGAACAATATATACAATGTGAAATAAATACATTTACGGAGATGGACATTATTGTTGGAGCACACTTGTATGATACACGTCACAAAAATATACAGGTTATCGTTTCTTTTTTTTTCTTCTTTTTTTTTCTTCTTTTCATTTTACTGATGTGAAGCACATCTAAAATCTACAGACATGTTTTTAAATAACACTACAGGGTCTTCTCTCGTACACAACTCTTCTCCACAACGCCATTTTCCCCCCGATCGTTAAATATCCTTTTTGTATCCAAATGTGTGATCGTTCTCGTTCTCTCTCTCTCTCTTAAATATTTTTCTTCACATTTGCAAATCCAGACTGCAGGGTTCGCCACAGCACACGTGGCGGTTACATTTGGGGGAATAAATACAAACTAAATGACTAAACACTGTAGAGCTGCAGACAGACACCGTTTGGCCTCAGCAGATTTCAGGGGCATCCTGCTTCTGCCCATATGCCGAAATAATGTGTCCTTCTGTTCCAGCTAAACTATTGTTACATAAGAGTATGTGCAGCTAATGGATCTGAGCTCCAGATGAGGGCGATAACGCGGCGCCCCAAGTGCAACCAGACGCTTCTTCTTCCAACACTCCTCATAGAAAACACCACTTTGTTGTCATTCAGATGGTTTTTTTAGCTTCAACCACAGATGTATAACCCAAAAACACAAACAAGTGCAGCTCTTGTCTCATTCCAGTCACAAAATATTGCTTTTTAACTCGAAAAAAATATAAAATAAAGTTGTCTGAAAACAAAATTATATCTTGGCTGTGAGCAGCGAGTTCATCAAAACCTCTGAAAGAATCACACGATCTCCCTCCGGATTTTAGCTGGTAGATTTATTCTGTTTTTTTTACGTGAACCGTGAACCCCGCCATGAAACACATAGAACTACATATCAGTATTTGCAAGTTTAGAAATGTAACCTAAAATGTGGCTATTAATTAAATCCAACTCAGCCTTAATCACCTCAGGGAGACGTGTAACACCTTTTGACAACTGACAAAAAAACCAACAACAAAAAACAGAGTAACAGAAGAGAAACACGAGTCAGAAAAGAGAACCTTTCTTCCATAAATCATTTGCAGATTATTGTACAGCGGATAAGAAACATCGACGAGATGGTGATTCAACTGACAATCAAAAAACAGGAAATTCAACCGTCATCAGGAAGCATTTTTTATATGCACCTTCAATTATTTGTATGTATGTTTCCTCAGATTACATGTTAATAATTTAAAGAATTCTTAGGAATTTATGCTATACAGAATCTATACATGTGTATAAAGAGGCAAAACAAGTAGAGTAACATGTTCATTAAAGAGAGTTTAAATCTGGAGTTCTTCATTCTGGGGCCGAAGGGAAATGAGAGAAACAGTCAAATAAACATGTCAAGCTTTTCTTTAACATTTCCCATAAAAAAAAATCTAGAATCCGAAATTTCAACCGTTCGATCACTTTTTTCTCTTTGTTGTAAAACGAGAAAACGGGACCCGACTGTGGGGGGAAGAAGTTGTTCGTCTTCACATCTTCTCTTTTTGACTGCTGAAACTGTGACGACGAGGAGCCGAGCCGTATGAAGTTATGTACAGCGAGTTTATTAAAAAAAAGAGTCGCCTACAGTTCTGATTTATGTCCTTTTCATTTCACCGTTTTTTTTTAACCTAAAGATATACAGTATATTTTTTATTCTACAGGAAAAGTTACACAAATGATCCCTTTCTTAAATACTTGTATGGTGTTTCTTCATTTAGATACTAAATATTGAGTTATCTATGTATAGTTGTTAAAGATGAATACTGTAATTTGATCTCGGTGCTCTCGCTTCTTATTCGTTGAGAGGAAGCGTGGCCATGCGGCCTCGGCTCTCCTCTGTCGTCTAAAGAAGAAGCAGCACGGGAACGGGAATCACCACAAGCAGGAAGTACACGGCGATGCCTTCGAGGACTCAACGAAAAATAGGAAAGGATCAAACAAGAAGACTTTAAAACCAAAACAAACAGATAAAACTAAAAAAACAAGGTTTTTTCTTGATAGAAAAAAAACAGCGAACATGAAACGCACATCGAGGCTGAACTACTGTTTTTCTTCTTTTTTTTTCTTTTCTCGATTTTGTTTCCAATAAAATGTCTTATGTTAGAATTATAATCTGTATAATTTACAATATACAATGGTTTAAGAAGGCTGAGAAAAATACCCCGTACTAATATTACTGAGAGTGTGATGTTAAGAGATCAACTAGACTTAAACCGCAGCTGTGTGACAAGTTGCCACTTTAGATTAGATTACACCGTCAACTACGTTACACATTTTGGCATTCTTATTCGGCTTTAGAAATAACATTAACAGTGACGTACAAAAAAGAAATTCCCTCGACTGTCTTCGCCCCGTTACAGCTGTGATCCGTCGGCCACAGAGTCTCAACCCAACGATGGAACCGATGTTTCTGTACAATGTCAGACGGCTTCCTTCAAACTCAGCTTTCACTTTAAAACAAGTCTGTGTGGTTACAGGTTGAATTCATTTAGGTGGTCAAATTTACATTTAACAAATGCTATTTGTGAGAGTTCTGGGATGTCCACTTAACATACAGGTGATGTCAATTTGAAGTTTACTTTGAACTATTAGACAAATTAAGCGAAACCACTTGCAATTGTTTCCCCTTACACAATTTACTCTTAAGACGACCTATTATTAATGTTATCAACGCATACATTAAAATATCCAAATCAAGTCTCTGACAACCAGAAGCCGTTGTGGTGGTGTATTTATTCTGATCGTGTTTCCTTCCGCATGGATCCAGATTTAGGATATTCTGACTGTGTATAACTGAATATTGTTATTTTTAAACAAAGAACTGTCTTGGTTGAGACATCCGAGCCGTGTGATAACTGTTGGATGCTTCAGTTTTTATGAAAACCTTTCTTCACAGAGTGATTATGTGACAGCAGCATTAACATCCCCTCCTCACAAATCTGGTTCCTGTTTGTTTCCGTCTTTCTCGCTGAAAAAAGGAAATATTGACTTTAATCTAAGAGCTTATGGCAAGTTACACAGAGAAAAAGAGAAGCTCAGAACTCTCCTCAGATCCCCGTTCTCTCTTCCAAATTTAAGACTGGCACGTTATGTACATATTGCAGACTTCGTCCATATGCACAAACCCTTCCTGTAAAACCACTATTGATCAGAATTTTCTAAGAGAAACGCTGATTTGTTAATACATTTTTACTTGTTATATATATATATATATATAGATATATAGAGATATAATTCTATATATCTCTATATATATGATAATTGCTGAAAGTGGTCAAAAAAGGAAAGACGTATTGATTGATTCAGTTTTAAGACAATATTAATAACAAAAACAAAGCCGTGTTTATATGTCATATACAGGATGACGGTTATTTACAACCCTAATACTGGTTTCATCACAAAGATTATTATCCAGATAGAAAGCAAAGAAAACGATAAGGACTTTGAAAGCAACACGAGTTGTTCTTCAATCAGTTTTCAGTCAGCACACCTTTCCTTCTGGTTTCCTTTCCTTCATCACTCCCCCCAATGAATCATAAAATATATCCTCGCTCTGAGCCGAGGCCACAGATGCTCTGGACTGAGCGAGGAGGGAAGCACTGACGTGACGCTGCAGTTCTTCAGAGTTTGGTGAATGAGCACGGACCGGACTATTGTCAATGGCACATGGTCTCCACTGAGCGGCCGAGGAGCCTCGAACACGAGAGAGGAGCCTCAAACACGAGAGAGGAGCCTCAAACATGAGAGAGGAGCCTCAGACACGAGAGAGGAGCCTCAAACACGAGAGAGGAGCCTCAGACACGAGAGAGGAGCCTCAGACATGAGAGAGGAGCCTCAAACACGAGAGAGGAGCCTCAAACACGAGAGAGGAGCCTCAGACACGAGAGAGGAGCCTCAAACACGAGAGAGGAGCCTCAGACACGAGAGAGGAGCCTCAGACATGAGAGAGGAGCCTCAGACACGAGAGAGGAGCCTCAAACACGAGAGAGGAGCCTCAAACACGAGAGAGGAGCCTCAGACACGAGAGAGGAGCCTCAAACACGAGAGAGGAGCCTCAGACACGAGAGGAGCCTCAAACACGAGAGAGGAGCCTCAAACACGAGAGAGGAGCCTCAGACACGAGAGAGGAGCCTCAGACACGAGAGAGGAGCCTCAAACACGAGAGAGGAGCATCAGACACGAGAGAGGAGCCTCAAACACGAGGGAGGAGCCTCAGACACGAGAGAGGAGCCTCAGACACGAGAGAGGAGCCTCAAACACGAGAGAGGAGCCTCAGACACGAGGGAGGAGCCTCAGACACGAGAGAGGAGCCTCAAACACGAGAGAGGAGCCTCAGACACGAGAGAGGAGCCTCAAACACGAGAGAGGAGCCTCAGACACGAGAGAGGAGCCTCAAACACGAGAGAGGAGCCTCAGACACGAGAGAGGAGCCTCAAACACGAGGGAGGAGCCTCAGACACGAGAGCGGAGCCTCAGACACGAGAGAGGAGCCTCAAACACGAGAGAGGAGCCTCAAACATGAGAGAGGAGCCTCAAACACGAGAGAGGAGCCTCAGACACGAGAGAGGAGCCACAGACACGAGAGAGGAGCCTCAGACACGAGAGAGGAGCCTCAAACACGAGAGAGGAGCCTCAGACACGAGAGAGGAGCCTCAAACACGAGAGAGGAGCCTCAGACACGAGAGAGGAGCCTCAAACACGAGAGAGGCGCCTCAGACACGAGAGAGGAGCCTCAAACACGAGAGAGGAGCCTCAGACACGAGAGAGGAGCCTCAAACACGAGAGAGGAGCCTCAGACACGAGAGAGGAGCCTCAAACACGAGAGAGGAGCCTCAGACACGAGAGAGGAGCCTCAAACACGAGAGAGGAGCCTCAAACACGAGAGAGGCGCCTCAGACACGAGGGAGGAGCCTCAGACACGAGGGAGGAGCCTCAAACACGAGAGAGGCGCCTCAGACACGAGAGAGGAGCCTCAGACACGAGAGAGGAGCCTCAAACACGAGAGAGGAGCCTCAGACACGAGAGAGGAGCCTCAAACACGAGGGAGGAGCCTCAGACACGAGAGAGGAGCCTCAAACACGAGAGAGGAGCCTCAAACACGAGAGAGGAGCCTCAGACACGAGAGAGGAGCCTCAAACACGAGAGAGGAGCCTCAGACACGAGAGAGGAGCCTCAAACACGAGAGAGGAGCCTCAGACACGAGAGAGGAGCCTCAAACACGAGAGAGGAGCCTCAGACACGAGGGAGGAGCCTCAGACACGAGGGAGGAGCCTCAGACATGAGGGAGGAGCCTCAGACACGAGGGAGGAGCCTCAGACACGAGGGAGGAGCCTCAGACACGGCGGGGAGTGTCCGACAGGAGGAACACAGAGAGAGTGGACTGAGCCTACGTCTGCCAGCGGGAATCAATTCTTATCTGTAGAGATGGAGTCTTATCTCGTGGAGTAATACCGTGACTCGGGGACTCTCGTCAGTCGCTCACACTTTTAAGTGGTTTCAATATTCGGAAACATTTTCAGCCACGTCGATTCTACGGTTACGCTGACAGCGTCGGGAGGTCTTCAACACAGTAAAGTTGGGGTTGAAGTCGGGGAGTCACGGGGGAAAAGCAGGGATTGAGTTCTAGGGGGAAGCAGAGCGTGTTTCCAGCTGTGGTTTGTGACCTCGGTCCTGGCCCTGCTGGTTTTCAGACTAACCGGACACACGTTAAACACCTGGTGGGACCGGAAACCAGCAGCACTGAGAGCCACCGGCACACGAAACCAGAACCAGTTTTGGGTGAGGACAGTCCAGTCTGCTGGCATCCTCTGAATGGATGGGCTCCATTCTTTGGCAGGGGCAAATCTCCTCTTCTTCTTTTCTTTCCAGTCCATCCATCCTAAATGTCATTGTCCATGTAATTTGACAACAAACGTCATTCATAGTTCTTCAGTGTTCCTTTTTTTCCTCCGCTCGCTTTTTTCTTCTTGAGCACTTAAAAAAAAAAACTCTGTTGGGGGAGAACCGGGGAGGGAAAAGGAGACACAAGTGCAGTGGTAGCGTCTCTTAGAACTCAAATTAAGAGTTTTTAAAGTTTCTTTTAAATGTGTCCTCATTCAAGCGCATGTCTTTTTAACAACGTCTTAGTTGTTATTAAATGCATAAGAGTTTTGCCATCTTCAATGTTCACTGTGGTAACTGTTGAGGGATTTTTAAAATAGTTTTTAAAAATTAAATATCTTCTTCCCTTAGTAATACAGGGGTCATGTCAGTCTGTGTCAGCATGTTTCCCCAAAAACAAAAAGGTCAAGTGAGCATCCCTTTGTTCGAGATGCTGGAGGTCCAGGGGTTCAGGGAAGAGGTGTAGGTTACGTATTCATAGGGAGGGTGTCAGCAGAAGTACTTCAGGAACATATCTCTGTGTGTGTGTGTGTGTGCGTGTCAGAGTGTGTGTGTGTGTGTGTAAAAGAGCAAGAGGTCATTCAAAGTGAGATTCGGACCGGCGCTGCCTCGCCGTCCTTTGATCTCCTCCCCCCGTCCTCAGACCTTGGCCTCCAGCAGCTCCAAGAAGAGTTTGTGCATCGGGACTTTCCCGTCCTGCTTGATGCTGTAGAAGTGCTGCACGGCTTTGGTGGAGGTCTGGCGGAGGAGGGGGAGGGTCATGAGCAGCTTGCCGGCCCGGCGGGGGTCCTCCTGGTGCTGGGACGCCTCGTAGTCCTGCAGGGCCTCATGGAGCACGTCCTGGAGCTTCTGCACCGCGTCCACATCTTCAATATGCATGGAGTCTGGAGGAGGAGGGGACAAACACACAACTACAATTTAGATATGAACAGTATGAAATATAGTTGAAGAGGTGATTGTAGTGTCGAAGTATGAAACGTATGAATACAAAGGATAATAATAAGGGATTATTACAACATGATACAAATGGCCTCTTCATCTCACTAAAATGCTCTAAATTCTTTCCAGCTTCTAAGGTCAGGACGTTTATCATCACACAACGCTCGCACAACTCACACACTGTGTGTCTGTCAGTCTGTGTGAGGTGCTGAAGATTTAATATAAAAGAATAAACAGGCTCAATTCAGCGATGCTACTGACCGGTCACACACTCAGGGGAGGATATTCTTTATGGTGTCGTGAAATGTGATCTCGATGTATCAAAAAAGTGCAAAATACTTATGAACCGACATCCGTGTTTTAGCTTTAGTTGAAAATGCCCGTATCTTTCTAATATCGATGTAAAAACCGCCTAATTCTTGTGAGAACTAACTCCAGGACTGAGGCTTTAAGATCAGGGGCGGCGCCCTTCTTCAGAGGAGTGGACGTCCGGGTCTGATGGACCCGCAAAGAGACGAGTGGGCGGAGACACAACGAGATGGACTTGTAGAACGATGGAGAGATGCAGTAGTACCGTAGACTGTGTGTGTGTGTGTGTGTGTGTACGCATTACACATCTGTAATCTCTCTTTGAGCTGGCATGTAAGGTGTGTTTTAGCATATGTGGCAGTAAAGGCTGAGAGTGTCCCTCAATAGTAACGCTCCATATCGGCCCTTAGGGAGGAAAAGTCTTAATGTGAGCTGGCCTTTAGCTCGCCACCTCCGATCAATGACTCCGATCGATGACTACATGCATGTTAAATAATAATCACAAGGCAACTATTGATAGGCCACCACACCCCAACACACACACACACACACACACACACCTACACAAAGTAGATCTGCAGACCGGCAGTATGAGTACACGTAGAAAACTTCAAACAATGCTAAGGTGCCGTACTTCTGACACAAAGTCGTGCTCACACCTAAAGCTAAACTACACACTCACACACTCACACACACACACACACCTCACAGAAAGTCTGAACTTACACAAACGTGCATTTTATGTTAAGTGGAACATAAAAAAAATATGTCGTGCAGATAAAGTCAACATAAAATGTGTGAACCCAGCTACACCACACACACACACACACACACACACACACACACACACACACACACACACACACACACACACACACACACACACACACACACACACACACACACACACACACACACACACACACATATTGAAGTCCATGCTAACACAAACACAATCAAATCCCCAGTGTTGGATCTATAGCGTGTAATGCATGTATCAGTATGCAGGCCCAGCCCGGTCCGTGGGTTGGACGCTACGGGGATCAATAGGAAACTCCATCTGTTCTCTATCTTTTTTAACTTGTATCCCAGTTTAAATAAGAGTGGGTGGTCTCAGGTTTTTTTTAAATTTCTTGGCCGCTTGATGATATTTCACTCAGCGGAAAGCTTTGTTGCGGGACGGGAAACTTATATTCATTAAGGTCAATGAAGTGGATTGTAGTTTACATTTTGTAACAAAAAAACATAAAATATAATCAACATACATAATAAAACATCTGTTTATCATATCTCTATTTTGTAAGAATATGGCAAATATTTTTTCATGACAAATATTTAGCTGCCGCTTAAATAAAAACACGTCATAAATGTTTGAGTGCAAAGTGAAACAAACACATAATAATAATAATAATAATGCTCTGAATGTACACATTACTGCCGCTCGCAATGAAAAAACAATTCCCTTTTCCTTGTTAATCCTGCATCTCTACTACGTGGGTTTACCTGGAGTGCATCCCATAATGACCATATACGTTAAAATGAAGTTGAATGAGTTTCCGATTGTTTCTGATTAATACTGTGCGTTTAGTATTAACGCTGGTAGACACGGCTGCTCTGACCCGCAGTACACGCTAATGAGCACGAGCACACACACGGCTGGTAATACACACATGTTAACATGAAACTCACAATGCACACACACACACACACACACATGAATGAATGCACGGACACACACACACCGACACACACGTGCCTCTTGTTTCCCATGGCTAGTTTAGCTGTCTTTACATGTGGGGCACGTTTGCTAACATTTCTTAAGGCTGGGCTTCATTATGCAGACGATTAGCATCCTGTGAATTAATTAGTGTCAGTGCCCTTCAAAATGCTAATGCTAGCATTCTGTTGTCTTGAAGAGCAGCGAGAGTCTGGGCAATAATGCAAAGTCCCCATTTTGGTCGTCAGCTGTTTTGGATTTCAACCAGTTAAAAAATAATAACTATTTCTAAATGTGAGTTTTCGCAAAAGTGAGGTAAGCTTTTGATGGAAAATGATTCCCCGAATTCACGTGTGTACTTTCTGAGCTGCATGTGACAAACTAGCAAATGGATTTTAGCTTGTGTGTATGCGTGTGTATACGTGTGTATATGAGTGGTTAGATCAGTTGATTTCGCGGTTATTCTATTTACATAACATTATTTGTTCATCATTTTGCAAACTGATTATTCATTTTGATTTAGTTAACTATCAAGTAAAAACATTCTCCGGTTCCAGCTTATCAAATGTGAAGTTTTACTACTTTCATTTTTCCTGTTGGAAATGTTATGGACCAAAAGATGAACCAATCATTAATTAATCTGAAGCAGTGACAGAAATAATTGAATATAATACGGTTCACAGTGTTGTTTTCTATTGAAATAGATTTCCGAGGTGTAGCTAATAAATCATATTTATCTTTAATATCCAGGACACTCTTTCTCATTCGACCAGGACACAAGAACTCCATGTAAAACCTGTCTTCATATTCATAACCACCGTCATGATCCTCACCGCCGTCATCCAGCCGGCAGGAGCAGCTTCCTCAACTTTCAGTCAGCAACATTTACAGACTGACAAACACACACACAGGCAGGGCCAGGAGATTGATTGTCACATCGCCCACAGGAGGAGAACACATCGATACTTTCTGCATGCGCATGGCGGTGTGTGAGCGAACGTAGTTCAGAGACTCACATTAAAGTACACAATCATAGTTTATATTGAGTATGTCTTTATATATGCATCAGAGAAGGAGAGATAACATTGGCATATTAGAGTTTAAGCGCACAGGTGTGTGTGTGTGTGTGTGTGTTGATGGTGGCAGAATAAGAACAAAAGGCCCCTCCCCTCCCTATTCAAAGCTCCGCCACTGCATTCACCCATTTAAACACATTGTTATCGACAGCAACCCCCTTGTAATTAAAGAGTACTGAAGAGCTGGCCGGCTTCCAAGACAAAGTTCAAAAGACGGGTCATGAGAGGAAGACGTGTGCGAGAGAGTGTGTGTGTGTGTGTGTGTGTGTGAGTGTGTCAGTCAGCTGTCGATGCAGCTGGACACATCAGAGACGGGGCTTTATCGACAGACTTTGGGTTCTAATGATTTCAGCTTATTTAACAGGCATCTGAAGAGACGACTATGCTAATTGTAAAAGGGATTGCCACTCCGTTTCGGGGTGGGCTTCAGGTTGAATGTGTGTGTGAGGTTGTATCTTTGTCGTGTGTGTGCATTTGTAAAATAATTGTTGTCTATTAGAAGTATGACGAGAAACATGCGAGTGGCTTTAACAGTGAGAGTGGGAGGGGCTGTGAAAGAAAGTGCGTGAGAGTATGCACCATGTGTCACCGCTGTGTGTACTTCTGTGTGTACTTCTGTGTGTACTTCTGTGTGTCTGTGCCTGTGTTTAGATGCACACTATTGAAATCAGTCCTTTGATGGTTGGGTTTAAATGAGTCCCGTGGGACGGGGGGGGATTCCGAGGATTAACTCTTCCTCCACCAGTCACCAGCAAACAAACTGAAACACACAGGCGGATAGAAGCAGAGCGAGGAGTTTCTAACCTGAGTTGGCCAACGCGATGGCCTTCAGGGCCACGAACTCCTCCTTCTCCAGCTTCATCATCTTGTATTTCTTCACCAGCTGGAGGATGGCATTGTTCAGGTCCAGAAGTCCGGCGAGCTTCGACTGGTCCTCGTCCATAATGTAGTCCTCGGCATACACCAACTGAAGAGGGACACGGAGAGGTTGCAAATGAACACGCATACATGCATATATTTATAGATCAATAAGCGCACGTGGAACAAAAGATGCTCACCTTGTCTTCAAAGGACAGGGAGCGGTACACGACACGTAGGATCAGGATCTCCATCCACGCACTCTGCAGTAGACTCATCTGGTCTGCCAAAGACAGCGTAGAGAACCCTGGGGGGGCGATGAAGAAAGAATTGTTAATTTGTTGCCCCCCTGTTTGTTAATATTGTGAATAGTCGACATAGTCAACAGTCACGCTGAACAAGTTAAGGGAAGCAAATGGAAGAAAATGTTGGTTTTGGAGCTTTTGCGAGGGTCAAGATCAGCTCCCCTCCCTCCCCTCCCCTCCTCTCATCCATCCAGTCCTCCTCCTCCTCCTCCTCCTCCTCCTCCTCCTCCTCCTCCTCCGTGCCCAGGGCTGTTCTCTGGGGAAAGGCAGGCCTTATCTCCCCCTGACACAGCCTTCATGGATCAATGCTGGTCATCGCTGCTGCAGCGCTCAAACACACACAGACACACACACACACACACAGACACACACACACACACACACACACACACACACACACACACACACACACGCACACACACTAATTGCTGCTCCGGCCTCAAAACTCCTGCTTGCTGTGGTGTCAATCCATGTCTTACTATTTGCCTACGTCTATGTCTGTCTCTCTAATCGCAACCCAGGCCGTTTGATCCGTCAGGTTCTATCTGCGACGGACCATCTGTGGCTCTGATTCTGGCTTCACCTTCTTATTCATCTCAATCTGTATCGAATGTCTCTTTTTTTAATGTTAATTCTGTTTGTAATACTTTCGCTGCTTCATTTCATATCTATTGACTCCATTTTATCGTAAGCACCAGGCTCTCGCTTGTTGTCTCTCTCTCTCTCTCTTTCTCTCTTTCTGTCCGTCAATCTCTTTAATGGAACACCTGCCCACTCACACCTTTCCTCACAGCTGTCCTGTCCTCACACACCTGTTCATTCACACCTGCCTGTCTGCCTATGTGTGCATTGTCTTCATAGGGAAGGCAAAGACAGTGGTCCACCTGAGCACACCTGTCAGACCTCACCGCAGCCCTCCAGTGTGTGTGTGTGTGTGTGTGTGTCTGAGTGGAGCATCCTGTCAGGAAAAGCAGGCAGATGAGCGAGAAGATATTTCTTCATCAACATCTGCTGCCTCCTCTTGAGATGGTAGGTGTGTGACAGTGCACGTGTTGCTGTGTGTCAGTGTGCACGAGAGTCAGGGGCTCTTATCTCACAGCCGCGTGATGGGTAACGGCAGGCGTCTCATTATGTGCGGGTTGCAGGCTATTGTTGTTTGTAATGTGCTCTAATTCATTCTTCAACTGTTAACATATCCAATACATGCTGACACACAAACACACACACACACACACACAGGAGATAGAGACTGTTACTCACACACACACAGTTCGCACATAAGCAAAGAAATAAATGCATAGGTACATACTGGAAGGAATCCAAATGTGAATGATTGATACACGCGTGTGCACGCGCACACACACACACACACACACACACACACACACACACACACACACACACACACACACACACACACACACACACACACACACACTCACACAAAGCACAGTGAAGAGAGCAGTATGGTTGCCAACTGGCAGTGTCTTCTTCTACTCAATGAAATCATCAGAAGAGATTAAAGGTGAATTTCTTTCGGGGGTCTTCATGCATACACCCAGATGTACACACACACACACACACACACACACACACACACACACACACGTATACACACAAAGTCACGGATACGGAAAGAATCTGCAAATGTCATCCAAAAAGTGCCTGAATGACGAGCTTTAAGTTTATAATATGTTTCGCACATACCTCGTGCATCAACAACCATCTCCCTAATTACACATAAAATGCACACATACATGTACAAACACACACGCAAAGGAAATACCGATAATTAAAACCCCTTTGATTAATTTATTGAGCTGAAAGTGCAGCTTTTCTTATTGAGGTACATCAATGATTTTTATCAGTATGCGGCGTGTGTGTGCGTGTGTGTGTGTGTGTTTAGTTAAGTGTGGTGTGTGAAAACATTGTGCGTGCTCATAATGCATGCACTTAAACATAATGCACATGACTGTCCCGTTAGCGGGCTGGATTATTGTTTTGCTGCATGTTTGCATTCTTTGCATATGCATACATTCCCATACACGTGTGTGTCTCTATCCGTGTGTACTTCCGTGTGTTTCTGTATGTGCACCTCCTCGACCCCTCCCCCCCCCACCAGCCTGTCTGCGCTGTTCAGCCATCCAATGCCTCTTATCTGTCTGATTAATAGGCGGCCGGCTTCAGGACAAATTAATTAACAGATAACGCCATCTCTCTCCCTCCTTTGCTTCCTCCCCTCCTTCTCATGAGGCGATCGATACGGCAGAAGAAAAGAAACATCAATGGGAATTTAGTGCTGATGATGGAGAGAGAGAGAGAGGTATTGATGGAGAGAGAGAGAGAGAGAGAGCATGAGAATGAGTGAGACGAAAGGAGAGAAGAAAGTAAAAGGGGGAGAGGTGCGAGACGGAGAGGTGGTGGTGGTGGTGGTGATGGAGCTGGGAGGGGTGGAGACCTTTCTTTCATACCTGTGATTTCACTTGACAAAAGAAGGTTCCCTATTTGCCTCTAATTACATTTCCTTTCTGCCCATTGTTGATAAGGCATCCCATAGTAGGTGAGGGCGTTGGACAGAGCTGTGTTTACTGAGCTGAATGTACAGTAATGTACCAAAAAACGAACATCAAAAAGTTCAAAAGCTTTGCTCAAATATATTCATACACACTTTAAAGAAGAGAAAATGTCTTCAGCACGTGAGCCGCAAGTAAAGGGACACCGTTATTGGGATTGTGTTTAAGGCTGGAATTAACTCGACAACTTCTCTCACTTCTCTACATCCCTGAGAACCTAACACTTCCTGGGCTGGGTTTAAGAAAACAAGGATATAAAAACCCATTTGGTTGTATACATACTTAATTATTTGGAGACGAGGTTGGATATCGATTTAGTTTTTTACGAAAACACAAGTGTGCCGCCACTGATTGGGATTAGAGCTAATGCCCCCAGACTATGTGTTTGTGAGATTATGTTTTGGGGGCGTGTCAGGCAAACATATTAGGACGCCCTATGAAGGTACAGAGATAGTGAGAGAGAGCGTGTGGTGTGTGTGTCGGTGTGTGTGTGTGTGTGTGTGTGTGTGTGCCATACATTGGTGTGACAGAAAGAGGCTGCAGTGCAGTGATGCAGACTTAACCTCTACTGCTTGCTCTTGCGCTCTCTTCTTTTTTTCCTCTTCCTTTTGCTCTATCAGACACACACATGAAGACAAACACACACACACACACACACAAACAGACACACACACAAACACACGTCGATTCCCCAGCCACCCTGCGGCCTGTTTGTCTGCCAAATGAGTCCTGACTGCACGTTTACACCCGAGACCGCACAACAGTCTGGCACAGACGCACACACACACACGCCGCATACACACACACATCGTGTCTCACGCCCCAGTTGCTACAAAGACACACACTAACACACATATCCAGGAGGCCTATATTTGTTTTCTTGTGGTTACAGGGCGAATGGGAACCAGTGAGAAACGATTGTGATGCTTATGAGTCCATGTGTGTGTGTGTGTGTGTGTGTGTGTGCAGTTTGTGGCATTTGAGAAGCTTCTTGTATGCACATGCGAGTCTGTATGCGTTTGGAAGATGGTGCCTACGTCTGCAACAACGAACACACACACAGAATATGCTTCTCTGAAGTGTGTGTGTGTGCGTGTGACAGGTGAGAAAACTGGTTGTAATGCTGAACTGGTCCCAGTTATTAACACACGACTGGTCTTCATAATGTGTCACTGTGGAGTGTGGAGAAAAGTACTTTTTGGCATAAATGTGGGTGGGATGTAATAACCCCTTTAACGTTTTATAAGAGGAAACTTTCTGTAAAATGAAGAAAGCGAAAGTAAATCATATCTGTAATATTATAATATGATTATTTAAATCGAAGGACAA
The DNA here is from genome assembly GCF_029220125.1 of Pseudoliparis swirei. Classification (NCBI taxonomy): domain Eukaryota; kingdom Metazoa; phylum Chordata; class Actinopteri; order Perciformes; family Liparidae; genus Pseudoliparis; species Pseudoliparis swirei. The sequence goes on from NC_079391.1 coordinate 8,060,013, forward strand.
GGAAAAGAGAGTGTGTCCTGATGAAGATGTGTGTGTTGCAGGGGTGCAGTCTGGGTAATTTTAACGTATGTTTTATTTAATCATAATCTTCAGATTAGGGGGTAGAGATGGCGGTAGTGCTAATGTCTGGTGGATGGGCTCGTGGTGTGATACCAATATGCATCATTTCTGAAGGGTTGTCGATAAAGAAAATGCCGGTTGGATTTTTAAAAGATATTTTTCTTATTTCTGGCATTTCTGCTTTTGATGTAAAACAACTCACCTGGACAAGAATGACAGGCAACAAATGTCCTGAGCTGGAATCGAATCAAAACTTTTAATGTAATGGATTAACAGGCTTTGAAGTGTTAAAAAAAAAAAAAAATTATGTCATCTGTTCCCTCAACCACTCGTCTGAATAGAAGTAGGTTACAACATATTACCAAATACATGTGGTTGTCCATGTGCACACTTGTGTAACGTTCTCGAAGCACCTGCTCTCTCCGGTACCGGCAGCGATCTGATCATGGCCCCACGACACATCTAACTGGAAACTTCTCAGTCTGCCCTGACAGTTTAACAGCAAAGACTCACACATTTATCACGAGTTATCCGCATCGAAGTTGTAAGAATACACTTCACATGTTGTCATAGCAATGTAACACAACGCAGCAAAACTGAATTCACACTAAGCCCAGTGGAGGGAAAGTGAAAGTGCCATCACTGGCGAAATCGAAACTTTTGATAATAAATAAATAATGCACATTTGAAAAATGCACCTTTGAAAAATGCCCTTTGGAATAATGCACATTTGAAAAATGCACATTTGAAAAATGCACATTTGAATAATATACATTTGAAAAATGCACTTTTGAAAATTCACTTTTGATAAATGGGGTAAATTCGATTTAAAGGTCCCAGAGTTTCGGTCTCTTTTTCGGGTGATAGCCCGTGACCACCCGGTTCCAGGCATGTGCTTTTGGTCCCGGTAGCCCCAGGAATCGTCCCGCTATAGGCGTTGTACCGCAAGAGGGTGTCCAACAATGTTACAGCACTGTGACAAACATGTGTCAGAGACATGGAGTCACGTAATAACAGGACTAGACATGCAGTAGTCATTTACCATTTCAGAATTGTTCTTACAATAGTCACTTCTTCTTAAATGTAGTGTAAGGACATTGTTAACCAAACCATCTCCTTCATAGAGGCGTTAAGGACTGTCACGTAAACTGATTCATGGATCGTCTTGTTGCTTATTGTAGGTGAGGAGAGTTGTGGATTGTATATGTGCAGCGTGTACTCTACACCTATTGTGTTCTGCAGGGAACAGATTTAAGTCTTCTGGCCCACTGTGATAGAGATTGCATTAGGACACGTGAAGTGTCCAACAGTTACCAGCACATCGCTGCCCTGTGTGTGTGTGTGTGTGTGTGTGTGTGTGTGTGTATGTTCTGTATGCAGCCAGTGTTACACGGCTCCAGTGCTCTCTCTCATACCACCTTCTGTACGCGTTTGTGTTTGAGTTTGTGTTTGTGTGCACGTTGTTAATGCAAGTGCTCCCTTGTGATGCTTTTTGTGTGTGTGTGTGTGTGTGTGTGTGCACATTTCAAACTGTTTTGTACCATACGGCCAGACGCCGGCCCAAATGAACACGGACCCCCTGTGATGGCTTTGGCCAAGCTGAAACAACACACACAAGATACACGCACATGACAAGCATGCTGGCAAATGCTGTCACACACACACACACACATACACACACACGCACACACACCTAGCACACACACACACGCGCACACATACACACATGCACACGCATCCACCAGCTGACCCAATTACACAGAGATGCGCAACGAAATGGAAACAACTCTACCCAGAGAACCAGCTAATTTAGAGGGCTTTGAGACACACATTGAACACAGCCCCACACACACACACACGCACACACACACACACACGCACACACACACACACACACACACGCACACACAGATGCACTCACGTGATCTGTTTATGAAAACACCACGTTTTAAATGGACTTGATATTATATGAAAGGGCAAATCAAGTTTGTGCTATTAAAATCATGTGTGTTTGTGCGTGTGTAGAGCGTTCACATTATTGTGTCCAATCCGCACATTTGTGTTACTCTTTTATATTTACTCTTATCTGGTCGGGATTAAGGTACGGTCGAAATATGTTGTGAAACAACAGCAACAAAGCAAACAATGTAAAGTCTGCTTTGCTTGTTGATTGACCTTCACCGTGCAGAACGGTGACCTTCATGTACACGTGGTACTAGACGGCTGTTTCCACACCCGTCTGCAGAGGAGCGAAGGTGTAAACCTCTCAAGACGTCTACATACAAACATAAAGCTCAGAAGGTAACATATTCTACTTTCCATTTATTCAGGACTGTTAATAAGGGAGTTGTATATTATGAAGAAATTTGAACGAGGTTATTGAACCGTCAAGACAAAAATTATCCCACGCAAATGTACTAATGCAGATCATCTTTACACGTCTGAAAACACGTCTGGAGGGGATGTTTAAAAAGCCATCGTTCACATCGTTTCATTCGAAGTCTTGTTGAAGATTAGGTTGAGGTTTGTTATATGATTCATCTCCGTCTCCTGAAGTCAATAACCACCTGGCTAACGTTACGGAGCTGCACACACTGAAGATGACCAAATGGACACGAGCAGACGGATGTTTGTACGACCATATAAATATATTCGGTACATTATCAGTTACTTTTCTCACACGCGGATACCACACACACACACACACACGCGCCTTGTCCCCTTCACCCCCTTTACTCCCTATTGTTGGCTAAAATATATCTTTCTTTTCTTTCCCCTTCTCCCCTCCCCCACTTCTCTCTCTCCATATCCCCCCCTTTCCTGCGTGCGGCCTGGGGGAGAGTGGAGCAGTCATAGGGTTGCAGTAGCCTCTAATCAGTGTGAACAGCAAGCTAATTACCAAACCCTCAGCCCTGGCTGACTGTTAATTGCATACATTAGACACCATCAGCAGCACTGCAAGATTAACACTTAAAATCTTCCCATTGCTGTAGTGGGGATGAGTGCTCTCTGTGTGTGTGTGTGTGTGTGTGTGTGTGTGTGTGTGAAAGAGAGAGTCAGGGGTGGAGAGGAGGGTCGCGTGCTGCATTCTCCCCGTGCCCGTCTGCGGCGTGTGCGCTGCCTCTGCGGTCGCGGTCGCTAATATTTCACACTTAATTAGAGCTAAAATGGAGACGCAGCAACAGCGGAGACGTGTGTCGAGTGTTATAGCTGTTGCTGCGGTGGGGTGGGGTTGCTTAGGTGGGGGGCAGCCGGCCGTGGAGGGCGACCCCCCCGAGTCTCGGTGGAGACGACAGATGGAGTGACATTAAGAGCATTGCGGTGGAGGCATTTTCAAATAATAAAATATCAATATTTACATTTTAATTACCCACTTCTAGCTCCGCCAGGGCCATGTCAAGGAGTGTGTGGGTGAGTGTGTGTGTGTGTGTGTGTGTGTGTGTACGTGCCACAGCGAGCTCCACTGGGGTCATGTCTTCTTATCTCTTGATAGAGTCAAGTGTGCTGCTCAAGTGACAATTGTCTGCTCTGCTCGAGAGGGTTTTCGTGAAGTACACATCAAGCAAAAGAACTAATTTCTACACAATTTCTGTTTTCTGGCATTATTTGTTATTTTTACTTTTTTCTTTTACTCTATTTATCCTGTCGTCCTCTAATCCTGTCTCACCCGTCTTCAGTCCAATGCTGACGCGGGCAGGAATGACGAGTGTGTGCACACACATCTGTCAGAGGAATTAACCGTGTGTACACAAAACCGAACCGCTTCAACAGCAACACTCTCTGTCACACACACACACACACGCACACGCACAGAAGAGCTTTGAAGACGAAAAAAACATTGAGCTGAAAAATTCAATAAAAAAAAGAATAAAGATCATTGGAATATTTGCATCCCTCTACCTGACGTCCAGGTAAAAGTATACCAGGCGAGGTCAAAGACAGCTGGACACACTGTTTTGATGGTGTGTTCCACTTACTCAGAAGCGTCATTAGGACACACACGAAGACACTGATTAAACCGTACATCAACATTCATACCCCAGGGAAAGTCACCCCGTGTCTGTCGAGACTCCACGAGAAACACAAATAATGAGTCCTTCTCAGACTGTGTGCAGCATCCAGGAAGAGGCATATACACGGATGCCAAGTGCACCCCGATGTTAGCTTTACAGTTGGCAACACATCCCAACCTAAAATATTTCATTACCATTTGACAGTTCCAGAGGAGGAATGCTTCCTGGGAAATACTGTAAGGCCAGTGATTACATTACGTAAAGGACAACTTGGTCAAGAGCAAAATCAAGATCAAACAAACATAACTATCTTTCCATCTGTATCTATATCTATCTATATCGATAGCTATCTATCTATCTATATCTGTATCTATATTTGTATCTTTATATCAATCTATCTATCTATCTATATTTGTATCTATCTATATCGGCATCTATCTATATCTATATATCTATATATTTATAACTATCTTCCATCTATATATCTATATCTGTATATATCTGTATATATCTATATCTATCTTTCCATCTATATATATATCTATCCATCTATCTTTCTATCTTTCCATCTATATATATATATCTATATCTATATATATATATATATATATATATATATATAGATATATCTATATCTATATATATATCTGTATATATATCTATCTATCTATCTAGTGATTAATTCATTTCCCCAGCTTGTTCAATTAACTGGGTTGTGGTGGTCTATTGATCTCTTGGTGGATTATCTTTTCAGAACAATATCCTGCCATACCATATTCTCCTGAAAAGACAAAATCCATAGTCCAGGCATCAGCAAATAGTCTGCCCTGCAATCAAAACCATTGGACAGGATATTCTCTTTTGTATACAAAGATGATTAGATAAAATTGTGTGTTGTCACATGTATTTTGACACTTTCCAAACAACATTTTGCAATAAAAAAGGGGGTATTGATTTATGAATAGAAACTTGCTGATTGTGGCTTTAAAACAAAATCCAAAGGTTCCTGTCCAAGCCGGGTGTCTGTCTATGAGACTATGAGGCTGTGTTGATTCTATCTTCATAATCCCCCGTAGCTTTCCATCGAGAGAGGAACGCAGGAACTCCACAGGGATTAATTTACCATTCACAGATTAGAGATACGGTCTCCGATATCATCATCCATGACGAGTATCGAGAGGAAAAGAAAAGGCTCGACACTGGAGCGAAGAGAGAGAGGACAGAGAGAACGAGAGACCTGCACAGACTGAAAGAAAGACGAGAGATGAAAACGGATGCGCACAGAGAGACAGCCTTCTCTCCGACAGCATCGTGCCTTAATGTCCTAGCTCCGAGACACGAACATTAGACCTCATTCCACCTCCTCATCTGGGCCGGAAAAAGCCTGGGCTGAAAATCTTAATTAATTGTCCAATAGTGCTGCGGGGTCATTATGCATTGCAATAAAGAAGCGTGTAATTATGAGATTTAACAGCCATTACCAAGGCCAGGAACTCATATGTCATCATCAGCAACCAAGCCAATGGTTGGGTAGGGCTGTGTGTGTGTGGCTTGATGGACAGCACACACACACACATGCACAAGACACACACTTGCACATGTGCATATTGTTCGTATCGGTATGTTTACGTGTATCAGAGAGGAATGTGTCAATAGTGTAGGTGTACACATATGCATGCATGAGACTAATAGGGGATCACAAACTGAACATGCACACAGAGAAGCACACACACACACACACACACACACACACCACTCATCAGTCTGACCCAGACAATAAGGCAGCCAGCTGTGATAGCAGCCTGTAGATGAAACATCCCATCAAGATTAAATAGACAAAAAGCTACACACATTATCAGTGCTGTGTGTCCGTGTGTGTGTTTTGTGTGTGCGCGTGTGAACACACACTGAAACACTGAGACAAGGTCTTCTCCCACATAGCAGGCGGGGAGTGAACAAACACATGCACGCCATCCAACGCACATTACTGAACAACCACACAAAGTTAGACGGGAAAACCAATCGACAGGAACTAGAAATTGGAACTGGAAAAGGGAAAGACGCAGTCGTGACTCAGTGTGTCAGAATGTCTGCTGTGAGGAAGGGCGGAGTTATACATTTGATATTATCCTGTGTTCACGATGCCACGTGTGTTTCTTCCATCTCTTCATAATCTCCTGCTTGTCTCTCTCTCTATACACTAAGAAGTCGCCCGTCTACATGTATCATCATTACAACCAATCATCATCGCGATGCGGGTACCTTCACACACACATGTAGACAGAGAACCACCGTAGTAATGGCTGGGTACAAACCATTTCACACGTAGTTATTTCTTTTTGACCTTTCATCACTGCTGCGTCACAGTCGGGCACAGGGCCCATGTTGTTGCCTATCTGCAGGTGTTTGTCTCGTGCATGTGCAAAAGGTGTGCCTGTCTTTATGTGTTTATGCCTCTATTAAATAAATAATGTGTCTCTTTGTGTGTGTTGTGCACAGACCATAAGTCCTCCCCAGCTGGTGGCAGGCACGCTCCGATCCTATTTTCCCACCTGCTTATTCCCTGATGGAAAGGATGAATCCCTGACTGTTATTTAGGAATGATGGGTGAAGGATGTGGGGAGAGAGAGAGAGAGAGAGAGGGACTGAGGAAGTGAGGGAGGTAAAAGAAAGGGGGAAGGTGGAAGATGAGCAGTGGGAGCATCGGTCATAACGGATAAGTGAGAGAGGTAGAGTAAAACATAGGGCGAGTGAGGAATAAAGACAAATAAGAAGAGGAGGAAATAGGAGAGAGAGAGAGGGGGAAGGAGGTGAGGATCAATGATTGGGGCAAGAGAGGGAGAGGAAGGCCAAGGTAAGAGGAGAAACGGAGATTGAGCAGGGCGCATTGGAAAAAAGAGAAAATGTAAAGATAAAGAGAAGAAAAGGGAAACGTGAGGAAAAGGTAAAAAGTGAAGTAGAAAGAGAGAGAGAGCGGGGGGGGGGGGGGAGAGAGAATAACTATTTCATGCCTGTCTGTGAACTTTGCATGAACCGGCAGAAATAATGTGATGCCATGACAAGCCTGTCCCTCCTTCCACTAGATTTGCTGCGTGCATAGGTGTGTGTGATATGTGTGTGTAGGTGACTGTGAATCCTTGTATGTGTGTGATCTCTTTATATTGCTTCTGGTGTGTGTGTGTGTGTGTGTGTGTGTGTGTGTGTGCCCCCTAACAGATAGAATAGGATGATGATGATTTGAAATGGAGTTTGGCCTGTGCGTAATTATGATCATCTATCTTTATGCCCCGCCAGCATATCATATCATATCACATCACATCATCTCTCTCTCTCTTTCTTTCCCAGGCACACACACACACACACAAACACACACACACACACGCACACACACAAACACAAAAGCAAATTGAAAGTAGTAAAAGCTGACTGTTTGCTAGTGATGACTTAGATGATGATGGGCTCAGATGGTGCGCTGATTTATTTGTCACTGCTTGTCTGACGGCACATATTATAAAACTGTGCACGTCTGTGTGTGTGTGTGTATACATTTGTGCACATTCATGGGTGTGTTTATGATGTGTGTGTTTGTGTGTGCTGCTGTTTTTCTGGTGTGTTGTGTGTGTGTGTGTGTGTGTGTGTGACAGACATTATTTGATGCAGATTAGTCAGTGTACTCAGATTGCAGGCTGCGTCTCAAAGGCTGATAGACAAATGAATTTGATTTGCTAATGTAATCACACTAATAAGAAAAACAGCGATGGGCTGCTGAGAGCAAATCACATGAATTCAATATTTGTGTTTTCTTCTCAGTTTCACTTGAATATCCATCCACCGAATGTCTTTCGAGACTCAAAAATCGAAATTATGAAAATTACTTTTAATCAGAGGCTGTGATGGGAAGCTGAGCAGAAAAAAACCCAATGGATTTAAAACACTACTTTTAAAATCAGTGTAATTTTTTAATTTACAGGTATTTCATTCACTCGTTAACACTGCTGATGTTAGCAAGGATAGAGTTGGTAATGTGATAATAAAAAATAAAAATACTCCACTATCATCGGCTGCTTTGTGTTTTGTATTTCATTGTGAATTCCAGTCTGACACGGTGTGACACACGTGGACACAGAGACAGTTTGAAGCTTGTGTCCTTATGAAGTGTGAGGCACGAGGTGTGTGTCAGCACCGAGGCGTGACCCGATAGAGGTAAAACCAATGTGTGCGTGAGAATATTTGTGTGTATAGAATAATGTGTGTTTCTGAAGCTGTGTGTGTGTGTTTGAGTGTCATCATTGGCACATCGTCATGTCAACACGGTGATGACAAAACAAACACGGGGCCGCGGACAGACAGGAGAGTCAACACAGACTGAACGTGCCCTCAGAGACAGAATATGGAGGTGCCTCCGTGTGTGTGTGTGTGTGTGTGTTTTTAGCAAAACATGAAATTTGGCATAAATAAGAAGAAAAAAACAGAACAGCGTATTGAAAATAAGAAGAAGTTATAGTTTTTTTACTCTTTTTCTTATACAGATATTCCAAATATTCCCAATAAAAATGGGGGATCTATTTTGTTAAATTAACTCGTATTACACTGTTCAGGGGGAAATAGAAGATTACTTTTACACAACATTTTGTCAATTTTAATGTTGTTTTCACATTATTAAACCAAAAAAGAAATGAAGTAAAGTAGATACGACGACAGGAAAGCAATTCCCATATTGGTGCCATGCTTCAAATACCCACAGGCTTAATCCAATAGAGAAAGACCAACTTAATCCAAACATTAAACTCAGATATCAAATATTATTTTCCTAATTTGATTTCATCAATATTTGTTTTCATCCGCAAACAATAGTGTGTTTGTTTATACTGTATTGGATGCAAAAAGAAACCACGGAGGTGGCACATTGGAAAATAAGATGTTTCTTCTGCACACGTGGACAATGAAACACACACACACACACACACACACACACACAACCTCTAAATATGTTATGTCGCTCTGGAATGAGAAGAAATGAAAATCAAATACGCCCAACAGAGTCCAGAAGGAATCAACAGCGACTAGAAACATGAAGACATGTACGAGACTGCATAAAAGAAGCAAACTTAAAAACAAAGCGATGATCTGAAACAAATTCTGATTTTAAATCAATCACAATAAACTAATTTATCAGTTGAATCTCATTATAATCTGGAAACGATAGAGTCCGTTGTGTCGGAAGGAGTTTGTTACAGAAGCAACCTCATGAAATAGTGTTAATCGTGTTTTTTAATTAGAATAGGGGCACAACATTTCGTATTCGTTTTCCTTCAGGCTAAATCATGATTGATTAATCACGACTATAAACAGCATTTAACGAAGGCTCCAAATCCACAAGACCGGCCTGAAAAGAGGAAGATCTGAAACGCTGCATGAGAGTCTATGGAGCCTCGTCTGGTCAGAGGTGGCCAACGCCACCCCGTCATTGGTCCGCCTGTGTTCAAGGGGAGGGACTTAAACGAAGATGCATATTTTCTTCACCTCTGCTTGTTATGCCTATCATGGCTTTTTTTTAAAGTTTGTGTTTGCCTGGACACTATCCCGTCAATGTTGTGATGTCTTCCCACTGTGTCTCTGTGGATGACTGTATCTTTGTGTGTTGTGTGTGTGTGGTAAGAAGGCGCGCGGCATGCTGTGGCTGTCAAGGTGAACTAGCCCGAGCCGACAGAATGGGGCCAAATGTGCTTGTCCGTGTGTAGTTTCGGGTATGAGTATTTCTTCATGGGTTTATGTATTTTTTTTAACGGGTTTACGTGCACATGTGCCCCCGGACCAGACGTTTTATTGGAGAGGGCAATGGCACTGAGAGGGAGCGACAGACTGGAATATGATTTAACAATTGGGAAAAAAAAGAAAAGTGTGTGTGTGTGTTTGTTTGTGTGGAGAGATGTTTCCTTTTTGATTTACCACTCCATGACCCGAAGCCCAACAACCTCTTTGCTGATTGATGACAACACCAGACTTAATGAGGAGGGCCAGGGAGTGACATCATCACTAGTCTGGGCTTTTACATTCCTCCCACAACACACGCATGCACTCACGCAAACACACACACACACACACACACACACACACACACACACACACACACACACACACACACACACACACACACACACACACACACACACACACACACACTTAGTGATGTTCTGCCTCTCTCGGAGCTCATTGTGAAGTGTTAGAATGTGTGTCAGTGTTAATTTAGAGAGCTGCACTTTCAAAGTCAAGGATGTGTGTATCCATGTGTATACGTGTGTGTGTGTGTGTGTGTGTGCTCGCATTGGTTCCTTTGGCCACCGAGACTCAACATTTGATTTGCTAAAAGGAGCTGGACACTTCTATTAATCAATATTTGCCGACTGACTGGGTGTCTCTCTGGTTGATTGACCGACTGTGCAGTTACTTGACTGACTGATTGGCTAACTAACTGACTGACTGGCAGTCTGAATGACCACTGTTCAACTGGTTGGCTGCATCTAAAAGTGAACACCATTTATAACAGGACCAAAAAAAGAAAGAGCACAAAAGGAACAACAGGAGAGGTAAAGCATCAGGAAGGCCTCTCTGAGAATGCTCTGACGTACCAATTAAAAACATAAATGTATGAAAAAAGGCAGATTTAATGGATTTAACTAGAGTTGGATGACGATTTCTGTAGTGTCTGTAAGACAGGGCGGGGGAGAGAAGGGGAGGGGTTAGGGTTGAGAGATGAGGTTGACTTGATAATGAAGAGGTTAAGGATACCATGGAGAGAGGGAGGAAAGGAGGGAGAGCCAGAAAGAGACAGAAGCAGAGAGAGAGAGAGAGAGAAATAGGAAGGTCATGTGAGAGGGTGAAGAGGTGGGGGATATTTAGCCATGGGGTCAGAATAGTATTGTATGAAAGGCTCTTTGGGAGTATCTAGGTTATACAGAGGTATATGTGACATGCCTGCTTTCCATTCTCGACCCATTTCCTACACTTTTTATTCCCTTTCTCTCGCCTCAGTTTCGTACGTTTTATTTCAAACCTTCTCTTGAGTTCTCCATTCCCCTTAATCCCGATTCATGTTTTTAGTATCACTGTGGTGGGATTTTCAACACCCACGCTCATCCGAAAACAAGGAGTAAGGGGGAGTAAAGAGAAAGAAGAAATTATAGAGAGGCCAATAAATGACGAACAATGGAAACGAGGCATGCGGAACATGAGCCGAGAGGACTTCCCTCACCACCTCCTTTCCCCATCACCACCACCACCACCACCACCCATATCTCCATAAAGGCCGATTAAATGAATAGACACACAGCAACCCCCCCCCCCCCCCCCACCACCCTCTTCGTCCTCCCCCGTTTTTTACAGCTCAATCATACTGCTTTACTGCCGACACACAGACCGCTTATCCTGAGTGTCAAAATTGAAAAGGCAACGGAAAGAAAGACCGTAAGAAAAGAAAGAGCAAGTAATAGGAGATAGGGAAGCCGGAGAATAGTGGATGGGGAAGTGGGGGGCGGCCCGAGAGCAATTTCTTCCTTGAATAAAGAAAGAATGGGGGAGGGGGGGTTGTAAAAAAAAAAAAAAACCCTAATGGCAAGGCCTCTGGTTCTGGTAAAATAGACGGTGTTATAGGTCCCGGCTCTCGTTCGTTGATTCATTCATTTGTTCATTCCTTGCGCCTTCGTCAAGTCAAGTGTTCGCCTGTCTTTCTTTCTCTTTTGTGTCCGCGAGTCGAGATAAGAGCTGCTGGCATGACTGCCCGGCAGTCATTTAGTTAGAGAGAGAGAGAGAGAGAGAGAGAGGGAGAGAGAACAGAAAAGAGGATGAAAAGAATAATTATACAGACAGATAAATGGCTCATTTTGAAAAGCCTTTTTTTTTTTAATTCACTCCCTTATTTGCTCCTGTTTAAATATTTGCCTCTTGCTCTGACCTGACCGCTCATTGTTCCTACTTCAACACACACACACACACACACACACACAATAAGGATGACATGCGGCCTAATATGCAACTGGAGTTGTGGCAATGAGAGCTATTGAAATAAGATCTTCTCTCCACTAATCCATATTATTGGACGCCAAAGCCTTTCACATCCTCCTGAATAATAATAACTCCGACAATTTTCCACGCAGCCTCAGTTTTCTGAGAGTGACGGTGTACTGCTCATATGCTCGTCTTCTAAATGTGTGAATGTGGGTGGAGCCACTCGTTGCCCAGTTTGAATCGGCAAAAAGACTCGACCATGTTTGTGTTTGCATGCGATTCATCTATTCCTTTGACACACACACACACACACACACACACACACACACACACACACACACACACACACACACACACATATGCATGTGTGAGGTGCAAATGTGTGACGGTGTCCGGGGCCTTGTGGGATAACAAGAGACACACACTGGGTCTGAAACCTCATTTTCCTCTCCTAATGACATATCAAATGTTTGCATATAGGCCATATCAATATGGAAATGAGCGTGCATGCACATGTACACACACACACACACACACACACACACACACACAGTTTTAGAATCAAAGAACCAATCAAAGAGATATGTGTGTATATGTGTGTGTGTTGTCACAAGTCTCTAAGGTTGGGCAACTTTGTGTGTGAAACATGACTAGCAACACACACACACACACAAACACGCACATCCACACACACATATACACACACACACGCACGTGCACACGTGTACCCTAGCCTTGTTATCCGGGGGCCTGTCTTGCGGGCAGCCTCTCTAACGCTGAGTGATGTTTAAATTAGTTTACAATTTAGCCTCCTCGCTATCCGCAGACGGCTCTTAACTCAGTGTGTGTATGCGACGTGTTTCTGTGTGTGTGTTTGTGCGTGTGTGAGCGTAACAAATTGTTGCCAGTACGGCAGACATCTAATGACTTCAAATTAGCTGCCTGGCGCTCGGCTTGACACGTTGTTACCACTGTTAGCAGCCTGTGTGTGCGTGGATTTCGCGCACGCACGTGTGTGTGTGTGTGTGTGTGTGTGTGTGTGCGTCTGTGCAGCGCTGAGCAGCCATATCATGAAGCATAAATTGGCTTCACCTCTCCTCTCTGCCTCTGTCTTTTTTCTCTTTGTTTCTCTGTCTCTCTCCATCAATTTGATTAAAAAAAATTACTGTACCATGGCGAGCACAGACGTGTGTGTGTGTGTGTGTGTGTGTTCACATGTACTCCCTGTACGGAGTGAAACTCACACACACTTGACAATATGTGGAAAAAGACGGCTGCAAAAAGGTTAACAGGTCTATTCTATTCAAGATTTAAGTCATTGTAGACTCTTTATTGTTTGGTGTGTGTGTGTCTGTGTGCGTGTGCGTGTTTGTGTGTGTGTGTGTGTGTGCCTGATACAGAATGTTGAGGAGGCGTATTTCTTTCTGACAATCCACTCTGAGTGAACAGTAGATCACTTTCTGTACATGTATGTAGGCGTGTGTGTGTGTGTGTGTGTGTTTGTGAGAGAGTATTAGATCAGTGTTGTAAACAATGAGGATTTCATAAGGTGCTCACATCACATCACACACACACACACACACGCACACACGCATTACACACTTGGAAGATGAAGAGTTCCATCTTTCTCCGTGAGCAGTGGATTGCCTTCCTCGTTCATCTAATCACGCCATCTTCTCTCCTCCACCAAGCAATCTCTGCGCTTCGCTCTCTCCCCACACACACAAGCATTAACGCAAACGCACCCCCCCCCCACACACACACACACACACACAGCTTAGCACATAACCTGGCTAACTCAGTCCATTCACTTGAAAAAGTAGAGAGCAATGGAAACGCCAAGTCCAATGCAAAACAAGACTATAAACATACATCACGTGCACAATAGTGTGTGTATTTGTATGTTGTCTATACAGCGGGGGCTTCCCAGAGGTACGGGAGAGAGACAGAGATCGTGGGTGGGAGAGAGATAAATGGATTGGAAGAGTAAAACGCAGGACGGGGGGATTACAGGAAAGGAGATCGTATTGGAATGAGGTTATATGTTATTTAGAAAGAGAAAAAATAAATATTCAAAGGGCTATACTTGGCATGCGGATCAATACATATGTCTGCTTACTGTCCATATAGCAGCACATAGATCAATACACTAACAAGAAGCAATGTATATTCCCATCCTTCTCTCTCTCACTTCATCTCTTTTTTTCTCTCTTTCAACTCTGTTGTTTTTCACATTTATTGATAATATATTTTATATATCATTTGGGAGACCCTGTTATCCAACGCTATTGACTTTATTATTATAGATTTACGCAGCATGACTGAATGGTATTCATGCTTTTAATCTGGTGCTTCCCCCTATATTCTCTCCACCCCCGACACAACGTGAGCAGTGGCAACAGGGGGTCACTCTATGTGTAACCATATTTCCAGTCGACAATGGGACTAATCTTGGTGCTAATCTGTGTTATTCTGAGACGCTCCTCTTCCCTCCTCTCTGCTGTCACAGCAGGGCTCACTCACTAAAACCAAAACAAGATTATAGTTTTAATCTTGCTCCCTGTCTTCCTCTTCATTTGAGATCCGCCATCATCAGCCTGGCTCTTTTTCTCTCCTTTACTTTGTTTTATTTACTCATTTCACGGCTCATTTGAGTATCCTGCCATTATTTAAATTTTCTTGTAGTCCAGATCCAATATTTTACAGAAAAAAACACAAGTTTGTTTAATAGACCTGTATAGTGACACATATGTGCTTTTGGCTAAGGCAGACTTACTGTAAACTGTTACAAAAACTATTCACTCGTTTTTCATTAGAATATGACATTTCCATTTCTCTTTAACACCTTTCATCACTTGTTGCGTAAAAAAAACTCTCTCCAATGTTGTTTTAAATTCTATAATAAGAACGTTACCACACATAAATATAAATGAATTCTCATCGCTTCAAACAACAACCATCTCAAAGCATATTGTGTGTCCAAGTTCAGATTGTGTCTCATATACAACACACTTCACCTGGTTGTGTGTGTAAGTTCTCACCGTCACAGGTAAACTTATTTTGATCCCAGACATTTTTGTGACTGGCTTTTAATACCAATAGATACACAGTTCATAGTTCACAGGAGGCCGGATTTCAAAGGGTTTAGTCATATATATGGTACAAGGACTAACTAACAAACCAACACTCACACACACACACTCACACACACTCACGCACACACATGTCGAACGTAAGGGGATTGGACTGTTTGGTTCAAAAGGTCAACAGTTATGTGCGTGTACGAAGGTGTGATACCAGTGAGAGCATTCGGTTAGCCAGGTGGAGAGTCAACAGTTCAGACTGTCTGAGTGCAAGGATTAGGGTGAAAGGTCAAACCGTAGCACCAGGCTCACTTGTGTGTGGGTGTGTGTGCGTTTGTGTGTGTGTGCCTGAACTGCATCTGGAGCAGCTAAGTCTAACCTTGTCCTCTGCCAACTCCCACCGCTTGAATGCTATCCTATATATGTGCGTGGGTGTGTATGTGAAATCTGCTATACTCGTATGTAAGGACAGATGTGTGTGTGTGTGTGTGTGTGTGTATTAGGTTCTGTGTGAAAGTCAGAGTTCAGAAGTTTTTTTCTTCTCCCTACCGGGGATGTGTTTGGCCCAGCCGATGTTGACCACCAGCTCTCTGTCGGCCAGGTCGCACAGCGTGGTCAAGGCCTTGATGTCGCTGTCTGGTACCGTCGGGTCGGGCATGGCGTAAATCTTCTCCGGCTCGGCCACCAGCAGGTGAGAGACGATTTTGTTATCTGCAAGGCAGCCAAAGGCAACTGACGTGACCACCAGACGAGGAGAAAGACACAAAGACAGAGAGATGGTGAGTTTCTGCGGTTCCACACCAATCACATGCACAAATATGAAAGGTCATATGCAAAGCTGGATAACACGTGTGTCTAAAGGTTTTTCCACATGTAGCAAAACTATTCAAAACTGAGACATGTTGCATTAAATCAACATAAATACATTTCAGTCATTTTCATAGAATACAGCACACAAATCAGAATGATAGATATCATACATACAGAATGTTATACATTAAACAGTGTGTATATATATATATATATATATATATATACACTACCGTTCAAAAGTTTGGGATCACTTAGAAATGACTTTATTTTTCAAAGAAAAGCACTTTTTTTCAATAAAGATAACATTAAATTAATCAGAAATACACTCTCTACATTGTTAATGTGGTAAATGACTATTCTAGGTGGAAACGTCTGGTTTCTAATGAAATATCTCCAGAGGTGTATAGAGGCCCATTTCCATCAACTATCACTCCAGTGTTCTAATGGTACATTGTGTTTGCTAATCGCCTTAGAAGACTAATATCTGATTAGAAAACCCGTGCAATTATGTTAGCACAGCTGAAAACAGTTATGCTGGTGATATAAACTATACAACTGGCCTTCCTTTGAGCTTGAAATTTGAAGAACAAAATTAATACTTCAAATATTAATCATTATTTCTAACCTTGTCAATTTCTTGACTATATTTTATATTCATTTGATAAATAAAAGTGTGATTTTTCATGGAAGACACAAAATTGTCTGGGTGATCCCAAACTTTTGAACGGTAGTGTATATAGTATATACATATGTGTGTGTGTATTGTATACAAACATGAATATGTAAGAATAATAAGGATGTTAAACGTGTTTGACACTTAGAGACATAATTTAAACCTTTAAAATTGTCAAACAATACTTACTTTATAAAGTATAAAGTTTAAAAGTCCATTGCTAACAATTTGGCCGGACTAAAGATGATAAAACAATGTCAAATATATTGAAAGATTTCCAGTTTAGGATCTGTTTCAATGTGTGATTGAATGTTATTACTGCCGGTTATTCACGTTGCCTAAAACATTGCATCACTGACGAAAAGGAGCTTCAGTGATACGTAGAGAAGGGAACGATAATACCCAAAAGCCAAACAGCTCAGCTGGTAATGGTGACATGTGGTGATGAGATCTCTACGGCCCATTAGTAACAGACTGATACCCTGCTTCCAAATTAATCCACCGACTAATCAAGCATGGGAATAATAACAGAGGATAGAAGAGCACGAGAGGAGAGAGGGATGGAGGAAAGGAAAGAGAGAGAAAAAGAGAGAGAGAGAGGGAGGGATAAGCAAAATAAAATAAAATGGGGGAAGAAAGACAGGTAGAAATAGAGCCATGGACAGATTGTAACAGACGGACAGGAAGAGTGGAGAAAGCGACAGCTAGATAGAGATAAACAGGCAAGAGAGAGGGAGAAAGAGTTGGGGGGGATGAGTTGTGTATTGATCTAACACTCTCCACCCCCAATTCTGTTGACACACACACACACACACACACACACACACACACACACACTTGTACATGGATGTATTCTTCCATCCTGTTCCCTCTAGTTTCAGCTCCGGGGTCGTTTGAGCCAAACCAATCCCAGTCACACTGCGGTATCTGTGGGTAAATCTTATTTAATGTTTCCCTAATTAGAATCAATGGAAGCCCATTTCCAAACCCTGGGCTATTGTTCTGTTCCCACACAATCAATGGGGGATGTCGAGGCTAGGGATTGGGCTACAGAGCGATAGGCTATGTGCGTGTATCTGAGAGAGACACTGAGGGACAGAAAGATTTTTTTTTTGTCCGTGTATCGACTGTTTGAGAGGGAAAAAGAACAAGAGAGACGCTGGAAGTCAATATAATCTAGTTTTAGTTTTAGTTTAGAAGGATTTGTGTTCTTACATATATTTAAAGAAAGAAAGTGAATAGAGATTACGGCCAGAATAACTATTTAGAGTGGTCACTGGTGATCCAGTAAATTTCTTACGTTGGAATGTATAAACAAATGGGACAAAAGCTTAATAAAAATAATAACAGGAATAAAAAAGTTAAATATAACTAAACCTGTTTAAGGATAACTGGTCTATAGCCCGCCAGTGAAGACATTCAGCTGGAACACACATACATGCTCTGTGCGTGCAAACACATACCTTGTAAACACACACACACACACACACTCTTATTATCCCATCATTTCAATGATTAGTAGTGCAGAAGTCCCGGTAAACTGCCGTGCAGCGATTCAGCATATTGGCCTAAAGCAGAATATGCTCCAGCTTTAAGCAAAATGGGCTTTGGGGACCAAGCTGCTAAACACTGTTCAATCTGCACTGCATGTGCGTGTGTGTGTGTGTGTGTGTGTGTGTGTGTGTGTGTGTGTATGTGTGTGTTTGTTATGTGTGCGAGCAGACGCTTAGCTAAAGAGCTAACTCTAGTTTGATGTGGCTGCCAGATTGGATTTAATCCGGATTAGGGTGCTGGCTGCCCCCCTACCTCTCTCTCTCTCTCTCTGAGAAACCTTCTCATTTGGGCTCAGTCTCTCCCTCTCTCTCTCGGTCTCCACCTGTCTCTCTGTCACTCTCACTCACTCTCTTGTTAATTTTCAATCATCAGGCTTTGGCGATGGGTTTCATTCTTTAGAGGAACACAGCCAATCCAGCCGGAGCTAAATGAAAACCTTTTCTCGTGAAATATTACAACGTATACAATTGTTACGACCCCAAACTGGTAGCAGTAGAGAAAGGAAGATAAACTTGGTCCCAAACAGATGGGCTTCTCACTACCCTCTGTTTATTTATGTGTGTGTGTGTGTGCGTGTGTTTCAACTACTTTTACTGTCCAACTGTCTCCATTAGGATATGAACTGATGCACTTCTGATTTCTGAACAACGACTCCTGCTTATTACACAAACAGCGCCTGAAGAAATGACACTATATGCTGGGATTGGCATGTTTTCTGTTTTTTTGGGGGGGATTTTACTCCATAGTGTGTCTTTCATTGTTCCCTCTGCACACTATGTCAGATGCGTATGAGTTACTGTGCACTGAGGACTTTATATGCAAATGTGTGTCCTTGAGATCCACCGCTCAACCTCAGTCAGAGTCGTGTGTGTGTGTGTGTGTGTGTGTTTGCTCTTACATGGCTTCTTGGGAGGCAGAGCCAGCTGTGGGTTCAGGTATGAACTGTTGTCGGCATCTATCCGGCGTTTATACTTCTGTCTCCCGCCGCGCACCCTGTCAAGACGAACACCTGTAGGGAATGACAGAGGAAGTTTATCAATAGACTGTGCGTGGCACGGAACTTTTGACTCTTTTGACTACTTAGCAAAAGACGAGGAATACAAATAAAGATAAATAGAAAATCAAATTGGAGAGGAAAGGAAATGAAAATGTGTTGAATGGAAGACGATGACATAATGACGTGTGGGAATGAAATGGTGACAGCGCTGCTGTTTTGCAGTACAAACGTGTGCGTGCGTGTGTGTGTGTGTGTGTGTCTGTGTGGGTGTGTGTGTCTGTGTGTATGTTATGCATGTAGGCACTTTTATCTTATTGTCACGCTTGCTAAACTCGCTTGCCATCTTTTATTCTACAACAAGACTAATTTATAGAGACACCATTTGGGCAAAGGGCCTCTCTCTCTCTCTCTCTCTCTCTCTTTCTCTCATGTTCTCTCTTTGGCTTTCTGACTTACTCTTTTCCTGTCTCTTGCCCAATCTCTTTCTCAGTGTTGCCGTGTCTCTCTCTCTCTCTGTCTCGTTAATTAATTGACACAAAGGAGTCTTAATTTAATTAGGCCTATCTCTCAGGGGATTGGATGTTACCGTGGTTACCACTTAAAGATGGATAAGGAAGACAGAGGTGTCATGTACCCTGAAGGAGAAGAGGAGAGTAGGAATCTGAAGGGGCTGTTAAATGCTTGTTTTTCCCATTCAGAAACAAAGTGAGAGTAAAGAGAGAAGAACATAATCTGCAGAAACTTCATTAACAGACAATCTTGGGAACAACAAGTTAACCTACAATTTAACACACTGTTGCAATATTAGGATTCCTGCGTACTCTCCTACAGCACCGCTGGGTTGACAGGTTTTCTGATGCAAAGTGTATTTAAAACAGTCAGGATTTAAATGTGTAGACAGAGAGGTAAAAAGAGGAGATGGCAAAAAAAGAGTGAGAGAGCCAGAGAGAGATTTGCTAACACACACAGATATAAATCCTCTGAAAAATGTGCTGACCAAGACCAAGACAAGTCACCTAGGAGACTTAACGGAAAGACTTCCTATTGGCAGCGAAGGAATACAAATGTAAGGCAGCATGTTTGCGCATTCATTGGGATTTATAAGTGCACGTTTCCATGTTTTATTTTGTGTCGTGTGTGTTCGTGTGCACGTTTTGTTGACTGCTTTTATTCAAATCATCTTACAGTTCTGCATGTGTACACATTGGTTTTACGTACATTCTGTCAGTCGTAAAAAAACTCTGGTCAAGGCAGCAGTCAATCCGGTGAACTGAACACGACATGCATATGTGTGTGTGTGTGTGTGTGTGTGTGTGCGTTTGTGCTTGAGACGGAAATAGGTAGACAGAAGGGCTGACAGTCCAGGTACAGTGGGGGGGAGACAGTGTCAGCAAACGGTCAAGAAACTCTTAACACCAGGGGGTACAAACCCACTCACACACCCACTCTTTTTTCCCTTTTTCTCTCTCTCTTTCTCTCTCTCTCTCACACACACACACACACACACACTCCCGTGTGGTGTTTGGTTAAGCCCCGACAAGCAGCTTGCTCAGTCACTTCCTGGGTCAATGGTTGGTCAGAAGCGAGTGAGATGGAGAAAAACAGAGTATCAGAGTTAGAGAAGGTAGAGGACACTGGAGGAAAGGGTTTGAGGAAGATCGAGCTCAGTAACATGGCTGCATACTGTATATTTAAACTACAGATTCAAATATAAATTCAGCAAGAAATTAATTAATCAATAGAAACAAGTATCAAAAAGATTCCCATGTCTGTACTGTGGCATCCATCACTTGTACTTGTATGTCTATTTATGACTCACTTCCTGCTTAGACCTCCAATCCCATAACTTCTTTGAGTCATTTCTGACAATTAACGCTGCTCCTTTTTCGTTACCTACTGGGAGCGCACTTTGTCATATTTTTTTTTTTTTACCACACACCAATTCTCACATGTATACTCTCAATTTTTCACTTTCCCTTTTCCTTACACTTAAAAGACCCAGTGCTGCGCTGAGCTCACTTTATAAAGAGCCCTCTCTAACTACCTCATCTATTTTCCACCAAATTAACTCTCTCTCAGCACTGATTAATGATCAAATCTAAATGATTCAAATTAAAAATTGAAAATTATATTTCCAAAGACCACAAAAAAGAGACAGGAGGAAGCTATGGGAGAACGAGAGTGCTCTACCTCCTCTTAACAAATGAGCCTTCAAGTCATAAAGAATGGGCACAAGAGGAGAGGAGGGAAGGAATCAGGAGAGGAGAGGACAGGAAAGGGGGAGAGGCAATGTAAGGGTGAAGAGGACAAATAAAAGGCAAGTGAAGAACAGAATAATTGAACAGGAAATTGGTTAGAAATGGAATAAAGACGCGATAGAGAAAAAATAAAATAAAATGAAACAGACCATTAATGGAAGATTATCATAAAATAAAGTGTAGAAGGACAAGAACAGAACGGTGAGAGAGAGCACAGGTTGTGAAATAAGAGAAGGGGAGCGGTAGGTAATGGATGGGCTGGTAAACGAAGAAGAATGAGAAAAAAATTAAATGAAACGAGAGAAAAGGAGGGATGATAATAGGAAAAGAGAAAGGGACATAATAATGAGAGAACTGGAAAGATCCATGAAAGAAAGGAATAAAATCCAGAGGTTGTGCACCTTCATTATATGCTTTAATTATTATGTCAACGAAACGAACACCTCTCCTCAGTCTATTGCTCCCACTTCTACACACTGAAATACATCTTACAATTTGCACCCGCATTTTTTTGGGTGTTACACAGTGCAAAGTGTGTGTAAACTGAATTTAATACCATATAGTTAAAGGTCCAAGATCTGACATTTGGAGCATTTTGATTGGCTCTTACGGGCGCCTGACATGTTGGCGGCGGGCCGGCGGTGCTAATAGCAAACGGTGCTAAAAACAAGCTGTCATGACCCGGAGTTTCTGTCTTGTTTTGTGTCTTATTTTGAAGTCCTTGTATCATCTGTCTCCCTGTGATTGTCTGCCCTGGTCCTGATGGTTTCCTTCTGTGTGATTGCTGGTCCCGCCCTCATTGTGTTCACCTGTGTCTCGTTCCCTAGTGTCCAATCACCTCCACCTGCCTGTGTATTGAAACCCTGTTCGTCTCATTCCCAGGGTGGCTTCGTACTGTGTAGTTCGTGTTGTCGTCCTGTTTAGTCGTGTACTACCTGTAAGTTCAGAATTAAATATTTCTTTGGAAGAAGTTTTCGTCATTTGGGTCCTCTCTCGCTCTCGCTACGACACCCCCTGACTCAAGCGGTGCTCGTAGCAAACGATGCTAAATAGCAAACAGTGCTAATAGCATTAATTAACTACGGGCTGCCTGGGCTAACAGTGTCTACCTGAGAGGGAACCACAAGGTGGGCGCTACGCTTCCGGGACGAAGCTATCGGACGGTCAGCGGCACAGGGTAATGGCCGCGAGCTAGTGATGGTGAGATGAAGCCTCATGAGGCATCGAACCACTTCAGCCAATTGGTTCGAGAAAGGGTTCATTTCTCGAAGCTTCATGTGCTCACGACACCCCCTACTGGCCAAGTGCATAATCACAGGCAGCTGTATCTGAACCACATCATGTGATGCATTGAATGTGTGTGTGTCTGTTATGGCTGTTGGGAATGACTATGAATTACAAAAATGTATGACCAAATAATTTCTTTACATAAATTATCACATATGTGCATAATAAAATATTTTTTGAATGTATTCTGTGTGTACATTTCCCCAAAATGGAAGTATCATATGATATGGCAGGTTATGTAATAATGTTATTATGTCACTAGGAAAATGGCATGGGCTTAAGCAGGCAGAGGACAGTGAACGTGTGTGTGTGTGTGTAACTAGGAAGAGGGGACTGAATATGCTTGTGTAACTTGGACAGTGATGTACAGGACAAGGGACATTTTATTCATTTTTATTCAGAAATAACAGTTTCTCAACAGTTCCATCTTATCACCTCTCCTTCTCTCCTCACTCTCCTAACTATCTCTCTCTCTCTAAACTCTCCAAACTCTCAACCCACATGTTGAATGGAGCCTGAGGGGTTTATATTGCTGTCAAACCTCTCGGCAAAATCTGAACCGCTTCCCGAAGCAGTCACGTGGTACAGCCGGGCAGCGAGGCTTCGGACGTCATCATTTTTGGCTCCTCCCATAAATGAAGCAAGCCTGGATACGCGCTTCGAGGAAACGCCCCCTCCATTACTCGACACACGCTTCGAAGCGTCGGCACATCTCGTAACAACACTAGCGCGAGCTAACCAGTGGTCACGTGCACGGACATGCACGAAGAGCAAGTAGGACCGGCCTGGCTATGTCTCCGATGCAAGGAGAAGCTAACGCACAACCACACACACACAGATGGAGGGCGACTTCATTCTCTGCTCGGGTAGACATTACTCCACTGTAACTTTACTCAACCAATACTTATTTGATGCTATATTAACATTCACAATGTTAAATACAGCTCCTTTATACCTAATTCACATCATATGCTGCACACACACTCTTGCACACACACACACACACAGGGACAATGATGAAGGCAAATCTTTCCTTTCGTGGGAATATTGCTGTCTGTCAATAGCAAAATCTGCTTTGATCACATCAGCATAGATTTTACACTGCACATCAGCGCACGTGTGTGTGTGTGTGTGTGTGTGTGTGTGCGTTTGAACAGTTGAGGGATTGAGGGTGAAATGCCTTTGACACCTAAGTGCTTTTGAAGAGAGAACTGGTATTCATGGTAAGAGAGGAAAGACGAGACAAAGACAGAAAATGGATTGATTTCAGATGGTCAATGATATGACGAGAGAACGAGAGGATGAAAGAGGGCGAGAAAAAGAGGAGGGAGGCATAAAGTGGAGAGGAGAAGGGCGACAAATAAAATTATTGATTTCTGTTGATCACAGCAAAAGAGGAAGCAGGGTGACAAAAAACACAAGAGGAAGGGACCATTTAAAGAGGCAGAGACAAGGAGAGAGGGGGGGGGGGTAGTTTATGGTAATTGAAGTGGTAACCGGGTTGAAGTCTCTCTTCAACCGTAGACCAGGTTATCACCTTATTGTTCTGTGTGTCTATATGTGAATGTGTGTGT
Organism: Pseudoliparis swirei; assembly: GCF_029220125.1. Classification (NCBI taxonomy): domain Eukaryota; kingdom Metazoa; phylum Chordata; class Actinopteri; order Perciformes; family Liparidae; genus Pseudoliparis; species Pseudoliparis swirei. The sequence goes on from NC_079391.1 coordinate 8,084,329, forward strand.
GTAAAACTTCAGTGCTGGTGTAATACCATGAAGGGTTTTTCCTATGTGGCTTTAACAACTGATGGGCAGGTAGATTGAGTTAGACAACAGACCCATTTAAATCTATTTTAAATCTATTGTGTGTATCGATGATTCCCCCGCATGTGAGGAAGCAGTGGATATAACCGGGGGAAGAAACGCAACACGTGTGGTCGAACAGCCACAGAACATGGATTACTATGTGGCGTTCTCAAGTAATTGGTTGGTAGAGATCAATGCGAGTCAAGATTACTCACGTCGGTCGGAGGGATCGTGCGCTCGGATTTGAAAACAATTGACACAAGAAATAGCTTTAAGACGGAAAGAAAAATAAAAAGAGCGTGAGAGAGGGGGCGGAGGGGAGGTTCAGAGGAAAGTGTGTGTGTGTGTGTGTGTGTGTGTGTGTGGTGTCATGCAGTGACGTTTTGCTTGGACCAGAACAGATCAGAACAGCTCGGCCCGAGGCAGCGGGCAGGTGGCTGTCACTGGTGTGTGAATATGTGTGTGTGTGTGTGTGTGTGTGAGACCATGTGAACAATGTTGCCTTTTGAACATTAATGCCCGATACATTGACGTAAGCATTTGGCATTTTAAATTTGAAGAACCAAATAAGCTCAGTAATAACACATTCCTAAGTTTACATTTATGCTTTGTTCATTTTCAATCAGTAGTCTTGTTTTTTTAAGTCTTGTGTCGGAGTGTTTTGGTGGAATCCGTCGTGTGAGTTTGACGACCACGTTGCTGTCACATTGTAAATAAAATGCTCCCCCCCCCCCCCCAGAACTGTCTTCCTTTCACGTCTCCTCTACTCTCAAAACAAACCACCGAAGTGTATATGAAAGAGAGCGGACCACTTAGGCAGAGCTCTCGTCACACGTTTCCATTATCGCTCCTTTTTCGCCGGGATGCAACCAGATGCCAGTCACACACACACACACACACACACACACACTCAGGACAGACGCTACAGGGCCAGATTTAGCTACAAGTTTCCCACGGGGGGAAACACCAGACGCCACCGGTTGTCTGGCGGCTCCCCTCCTCCTGTTTCCACGTCCTCTCCTCTTGTCTCCTCCCCTTTCCCCATCACTCGCTCTCTCTCCCTCTCGTCATCCTCTTTCATTCTTGCCTCCCATCCTCTTGTATTCTCCTCCTGCACTATTCGCTTTACACGTCATCTAGTGACCCACGGACATCCTATTCAATGAGTGCTCTTCCAGAAAAGGTGTCCTTTATTAGACTCAAATGGGCCTCTGTGTGTGTTGCATGTGGACACGTCTCACCCATTCGTCTTGATCGTGGTGTGCATGACTGCATACACACCACAGCAATGAGAAGGGAGAGCATCGTTCAGGACTGTTGAGCTTTGAAGAGAGTTTTGACGCACACTGCCAGCTGTATACACACACACACACACACACACACACACACACACACACAACCAATACTCACACAGACTGGAGCCTTCCACCCGATCTCACTCATTAGGTCTTAGAGGCCGTGGGGAGCACGGCCAAAGTTGGCACGAGCTGTTAGTGTTTGGTGTGTGTGTGTGTGTGTGTGTGTGTGGGGCAGTGCGCCAAGGTTTATATTTTCAGTCCGTGGACTTGTCTCTCTGCTGGTCTACACCGTCTGAATCCAGCTGGCCGTTTATGGCAATCTAGAGACGGAGGATTTGGTTCTGGATTCAACACATTCTGTGTGTTTAGGCGTGATTCATCAGACGCCGTCAAAGCTGCGACGTCGTAACACAGCAAATCTGTCAATATGACCATATGCACAATGGACATGCGTTCTGAATATCGCTGGCTCCTGGTCTGGGTGCCTCTGCCAACGCCTTTCATGTTCAGATGTCTGATCTGATCTGTTCGTGACTATTGTACGCATTACGACTGAATTTGAATGCATCCTGTCTGTTTTGCCATGCCAGTTCTGTACAAATAGAAATAACCGCGACAGCTACCGTGGTTATTTTATTTGCTTGTGGTTTTTGAGCTTGTCAAATTAATACAATGAGATTCAAATGTAATTTGTTTGTTCCAAATTGCTTTCAACCTCGTGTCACATCGTTTTTCAACAAATATCTTTACCTGCAATAAAACCCCTTTTCTCTCTCTCACTCCCCCTCTCTCTAGGCAGATTTAAGCCCCGCCTCTGTGACCTTTTCGGTCTTTGGCTGACGCATCATTATGACCTCATTAAAAATGGACAGACAGCCATTGCCAGAGGGGAAGTTCTCATAATATAGTCAGGCCTTTTAATTGCCTCGCTCCAGAAATTAGCTGCTACATATTGGTGGGTGGGTGCCCCACGATCGTTCGTTGCTTAATTTTACCCCCTGCTCGTTTACTCCTCTCCTCAATATTCCACACAGACGGGATCGTGTGTGTGTTCACATGATCGGGTGTGTGTGTGAGAGACCATGTAAAGAAAACATTGCATTCTGAGTTGGTTTACTGACCCTCTAGCCTCTTGTTCTTCCGTCTCTTTCCGTCACACACACACACACACACACACACACTCATACACACTCACACACACTTCCTTGCTGCCTCACTTGCTCTTCATCTCACCCTCTCTGTCTCCGACGGCGACAAAGCTAATTTGAGGCGGATCTTGCCCGAAGGGGTAAACTACAGCATCTACACACACACACACACGCACACACAAACTACTCCATGTCCTCCACCCCATTCCACCCTGACCACTTTATCTTCACCTTTCTCCCGTGAGCAAGCCCCTGACAACCACAGTTAGCTCTGATGCTAACCGATGTAGCCACTTAGCATTATCATCTTGATAACGAGGCATTTCACCCGCGACGGGACAGTGGGAAATGTTCTTAAATGTTCTGTATGCAAAGGTTCGTTGGATGAGAGACAAACCGTGTAACCAGGCGTTATAACAATGTCTTTGTCATTCAAAGATGTATGTTATTACGAGTGTAGACTTGGTTCTTCTTTTACATTTTTGCCATTTTACATTTATTTATATTGTTTCTATTGAGGATTGTTTCTATATTTAATTCAAGGGGAAGTTTGAAGTTATTTAGTTCTTTAAAAATGACTATAATAATACATTAGATTGTATTAAATAAAATTGCCAGCAGAATAAAGCAAAGGTGAAGGGATACACATAGCTGCTTTTTTTAGTCTATGAAAAAGAGGGAGAATAAGAAAATTTCAGAAAATGGAGGTGTCGCTTTTCCAAATGACCCTTATTCATATGCAGAGCAGGACCTCCAGTATTACATTCATACCCACCACAATAAATGAGGTGGCTGTGGTCTGTCATGTTGATGTATATATGTATGCCTAGGTGTGTGTGTGTGTGTGTGTGTGTGTGTGTGTGTGTGTGTGTGTGTGTGCATGATATATGCATGTGAAGCAGGGAGGCTGCTGCAACAAAAGGCAGCATAGTTCCTCTCTCTTATTGGCTTAGTGGGCAAACCACATCTTAAAATTAATAGCATGTCTACCTCTCTTGTTCACTCAAAATCTCTAAATTAAATCTCGGCAATTTTCTTTTTTGAAGCGTTAAAAGGAAATGACGGCTTTACTTGAAGTGTATCGACAAGTGCGATGCTGTCCCTGTGTCCAGGAGGAGGATGCAGTCTGAGCTGTGTGAACAGAGAGACTGTTTGTAGCTGCCAATAATACATGCACTCACACACGTGTGTGGGTGTTTGTGGCCACACACACACACACCCGCCAGACAAAACAGGGCACGGGACATGGGTTCTGTCTATGTCAGATCAACTGGGAGAACAAACGCAACGACAGCAGCTTGTCCTGTGTGTGTGTGCAAAAGAAAAAGAAAGACAGAGAAACAGAAGAGAGAGAGAGAGATGAGCTTGCTTTTGTAATAAAGTAAAATTGTGGCCGTTTGTTAGATTTAGTTTTTTTAGGTGTCTCAAACTCGATGTTACCTTATTTTTTACAACATTTTGCGATTTGCAAAATGGAAATAATGAATATTTTCAAGACACGGAGAAGCTTAGTCCAAATTATGCCAGGAAAAAAATGTGTATTGGCATCGCATATGGATTTTGTTTTTCATCTGAGCCTTTTTTTTTTACCACAGTATCAGTTTCAATGTAAAGTTTGACTGTATTGTTATGGAGTCTTTGTCGTAACGCGCCTTTTGTTTTTGTGAATAAAGTTCATGCTGTCTATGTATTTCATCATTTCATTCCAACCATGTGAAGCTTCAGCTTGCCAGGTTAACAGGATGTCCATGTTTTTTTTGTTTTTTTTATAACGACCGTCTCCCTCTAACTGCTATGGTTTCACATAACAACGCGTCTGAGTGGGCAAGAGGCTGCAGGTATGGATGAGTGTCACCGGTGGCAACAGGACGGAGAGAACAGAGAGTGAGGAGGAGCATGGATGGATGAAAGGCTTAAGAGAAGCAACTGAAACAGTACTGAGTGGGAGCACTGGAGGGAGAGATGAAGACAGGAATGGATGGAGGGAGGGCCGGCAGGCGTCGGGCAGAGGCACGCTCCCTGACCACTGGAAGGAAGGGGGGCGTAGGCCAGGTCTCCCATCAATTACAACCTTGACCCTCCTCTCTTCTTCTTTTTCCTCTCTCACACACTTTCTGCTTCATTCAACCATCCTCCCCCTGCCTCTCAACCTCCCCTGGTCCCTCTCCTCTGGTCCTATAAATCAATCGCTTCGCTCTCCCGCCCTCCCCCCTCGCTCTCTCCCACCATTCCCCTCTCTCTCCATCGGCCCTCCTCTTTATCCCTCGCCACTCCTCTCCCTCTTTTCATAGTTGGAAGTGCAGTGGGAGTAGAAAGGTCAGAGGTGGGCAGACGAGAGGGAGAGAAGGAGGCAGAGGCAACGAGGGAGTGTGAAAATGAGAGAGCGAGTGTATTTAATCAAAGTGGTGTGGGGGCAGATACTGTCTCTTGTTTGTTTGGGGTTTGTGTGAGTGTCGCAATCATCCTGTAATTCTTTATGCTTATCTCATTTAGGTAAGACAGAGATGTGGCCTTCATGCCCTCAGATAGTATTGTATGTAACTTGCATATGAGGGAAGGGAAACGGTGAACAATGAACCAAGCGTTGAAGACATATGAGGATAAAGAAAGACTGAACGTGGTACGGTGGACATGGGGAAGGCATACTGCCAACATGAATTACAATAACCTTTAAATAAAAGGAGTATTAACAGTTTCTTAGAAGTGGTACATGTAGCATTGTTCTACATCAATTAATCGTCATACTTTGGTGTCTGGTAAAAAACAACAACGACACCATGTCTGAATAAAGGTCACAGGCTAAAGACCATATGTCTGCTCCAAAAGGGATGGTGGTCTTTTGATGATGAAAGGCGCCGTACAAGTCGCTAATCTCATCAACAGAGGCCTCTATCAGCTTCATGAATAACCATATTTAATAGGCCTTAAAATGCGACATGTAGCACAGTTAACAGAGCAAGATAAGGAAGAGACCTTTTCCCTTACCCTCCCTCAGCATGCCCACAGTCAGGCACTTCATGAAGCGGCAGGCCTGGCACGACTTGCGTCTCCTCTTGGTGATCTCGCACTCGTTGGTGGCGGGACAGCTGTACTCTATGTTGCCTGTATGAAGACATGTTAGGAGAAAGAGAGAAAAAGGGTTTCATTTCAGACGGATACTTCAACGGACAGGTGGGCGGTCGACCTCATAGACGCACAAAGACAAAGAAAACAAACACTGGATGTCTATGTCTACATTGATGCCAATCAATGGGAAGAATGAGAGAAAATTTAGAAGAGAGACATACAGACAGGATTAACGAAGGGTTTTCCTGACTAAGAATGGACACGTTTGAATCGGACTGCTCAGGGGTCTACTTGGCGTCAACTCGTTAATTATCACCGACATAGAAAACAGTGTATTTGTGTGTATATAAGTGAGTTTTACACGAGCGCCTGTGCACACGTCACTGCTGGAGCGAGCTGAGGTTGCGTGACAAGCTGTAGTTCACTCACAGTAGCACTGATGCAAAAATGAGACTAAGATTATGAGCCGAGGTAAATCCATTAACTTCACAAAGTGTGTTAGCGGCGAATACCACTTTTACCTTTAAATCTCCACAGCCTCACTATTTCTTCTCTACTTAATCCGTCTGTTTTCTACATCTTCCTATATCGTCATGTACGTATGGCTAAATGAGACTATGTCTACCTTTCTACTTTGCCTCCTGTTTTTCTCCCTTTTCGTTGAACTCTGTTTCATTTTGTTGTTTTGTTTTCCTCATTTTCAGCGTCACTTCTGCTCATTTCCTCCACTTAGTGTGTCGCTCCCACCCAGTTCAAAGCAAGGCACCGTTATGGATTCCCTGGGACAGTTTGGACTATTCTAGAATGGCTCAAACAGGTTTCTGTGTTCACAGAGGTGTATTCATCCATAGTATGAGCTGCGATGAGATGTGACTGCAACACAACCCCTTTGTTCCCTTCCTCCCGCGCCCACCAGACAACTACAGTACCCCCAGCAAGCCGATGCATCTCCCACTGAAACACAGTAAACAGTGATTACTATTGACTGCTGCTGTGGAGAGGATGTGTTCTCATTACTGGACTGATTAAGGGGAGTAGTTAGCTTAGGAGAAGGCTAAATGCACCAACACTCCTTAATGGGAAACGCAATGCTCATTAATCGGCCTTATTAGTTAAAGTAAAGGCTAAACATGCTAAATGCTTGGGGGACCCTTACCGTCTCATGGACACGGCTAACAGGGAGAAGTTAGCTCACACACAACCTGAACGTGCTGATGACACAGGAGGTTCAGATTAATTCAGCAATTAAGAGGGACACTTAGCTAGCACTAAGGATAAATGTGCTAATGATATGTTCTGCGTGGGTTAATGGATGGTCGGTAAAAGGCCCCTAAATGACTAACCGCAGTAAACAGCCACTTACAGGGCTGGTAGCACTAAGGCTAATCTGTTAAACCTCTTATTTAGACTTTTTTTTAACCATTTTTTAAATTTTTATATCTATGCATTCTGAGTGTTTCTGTTTAAAGTGTCCGTCAACAGAAAATAATGATAATGCACATCATTCGATGATTAAGGGGACACCTATGACAACGTTTATGAAACTTGATTTAACAATATCTCAAATCAACAGTAATTATCACCTCAACTAAAAATGAGGTGGACTAGTTTTAATACGAGCATATTTGTAAAAAACAGTGTCCTTGATATTATACTTTGCATCTTCAGAAAAGGGGTAAAGTAGGCTTCCATACATACATACACACACACACACACATATATATATATATACACACACCCACATGTATAATACAGAACTGTGCGTCGTCTGTCTTCAGAGTGTGTGTGTGTGTCTGTGTGTGTCTGTGTGTGTGTGTGTGGGGGACACACCTGCAATACCTCTACTCAACAGTAATTAGTACCTCAACTAGGTGTACAGATTGTAAAGCCCTCTAAAGCTAATTTGTCATTTGTGATATTGGGCTATATAAAATAAACTGAATTGAATTGAAGTAAAAGTGAGTTAGATAAGTTTTAATACTAGCATATTTGTAAAAAAAAAATCTTGATATTATACTGTGCAGCGTTAAAAAAAGGAATATAGTAGACGTACATACACACATACTGTATATGATACAGGAGTGTGTGTCGTCTGTCTTCAGAGTGGGGGTACCAGACAGGAATTAGAAAAGAAGGGTTTACATCAGAATGTCATCGCTCTCTCTGTGTCTTTATTTCCGGCTTTATGTGTCTTATTGTGCGCTGAGGTGGGCTTAAAGTCGAGAGGTTCTTGGAGGCTCCTATGTATAACGTGTGAGTTTGTATGTGTGTGTGTGTGTTGCTGTGAGTGAGGGGGGATATATATGAGGGCCTCAAATCCCCTGCAATCTCCTTTGAGATGTGTGTGTGTGTGTGTGTGTGTGTGTGTCCACCCACTGCATGACAATTGACACCATAGGACAGGCTGCGTATGTTAGTGTGTGTTTCTCTTTGAGCTGCATCTGTTTTCACCTCTCCTGATGTTTTCACATCCGTCTTGACATAAGTTCATCCTCTGCCTCCCATTCCGTTTCTTTTCTTCGTGCTCGCATTTAATATTGTTGACCTGTTGAAGCACGTGCTTATGTTCTTTAATGTTCTTTAATAGCAGCATAAACAGACTTCCCTTGTTCCACGGTCCCATCTGCAAATTCACTGCACTGTTCATCTTTCTCATATTGGTCTCTCCTGCTCTCATCCACCTTTCTTCTTCTTCCCTCTTGCTGTCTTTATCTTTCCATTTCATCGCCATATACCTTCCTCTCCCACACTTTGCCCTCCTCCTCGCTCCCCTCTATCCCTCTCTCTCTCTCTCTCAATAAGGGAGTGATAGATGCAGGTTGTCAGGTGTCGCTGGACTGACGCCACAGAAACAGCAGCTGCCAGAGCCACTTCCACACTTCCACCATGCTGAGACACACACACACACACATGCATGTACACACACACACACACACACACTCACACACACCACTAATTCCTTCCTACATCCATTTGCGCAGTCTACCCTACCTCCATATTTCTCTTATTCCTCCTTTCAACTCCTTTCACCACAACTGGTGTATTCTACTCTCGTCTCCTCTCACCTCTTCTCGTTTCCTCCGCCCCATGCTCTCCCTGTCCAGCTGGATTTTTTTTTTTTTTGGTGATTACCTGCAGTTTTATTGGCTAATGGGTTGAAACATACCAATATGTCTGGCGCTGCCCATCTGAGGCTGGTCCTGTTTCTCCAGCCAAGATACACACGCTAGCACACAACCGTGCACACACACACAGGCTTATGTGCACACACACACCTGCGCTCATTTGCATAGCTCACACACATACACACAGGGTAACACGCGCACACATCTGTGGATGGGTTCGGCTTGTGCGGTCGCCAAAGATAATGTCATGACCCATTTGTTCCATTGGATCCAAGACGGCTTTCGGTCTTATACTGGAGCAAAAACACTGCTGAGAAATACCTGCATGTGAGTGCTGAGGATACGTTTGCATGGGTAGATTTTCTTATTAAGTTCTAGTTCTGTCCATTCAAAGCGTGTAACATTTCTGGTGTAAGATTTCTGTTTTGGCTCCAGTTGTAACGTGGCTCCCCCATGCTCTTTAACTTCATCGCCACATCTCGTGACAGCAGTCCTGTGACTGGCTTCGTCTAAGTCTTGATCCATAACCTTTGACTCTGGCCTTCCTGAGCTGCAACATGTCCACCACAATAGAAGGGAAGATTACAAATACACGGCAAATGAGGATGTGAGAGCGAGGGGGGGGGGGGGGCAGAGCAGTGCTTTAAATATATTCAAGGTCATACTCTGAAGAGGCCCGACAGTCAACATGGCATCATATATGTTTGCTGGGCTCTTGGTATTTAATCTGTGACTGCATACTCACCGATGTAACCTTTAACAAGCCCTCCAAATGAAATGAGAGCTCTATTCTACACAACAGCAAAGACTTAAGGGTTAAACCTTTACACACAGTGATTACAAGGTCACGTCCGTGGCTCTCTATTCATGTGTGTTGGTGGCGTCTATGTGCGGATGTGCTTCTATGAGTTAGTGTGTCTGTGTGTGTGTGTGTGTGTGTGTGCGTCTCTGCCTCTATCTCCGTCTGTATGTGTGGCTTCCAATCTCTTTGTCAGGATTGCACTGTGTCCTGATCTCATCCCATAATAAACACACACACAGGTCATCTCGACGAAGTGGTGACCATCTACTCCCCCCCCCCCCCCCCCCCCACATCTCCCTGTCTCGCTCTGTCTCTCTCTGGGGCTTTACCGGGGAAAGCTGCTTATCGAAGGCAAAAGAAAGCAGCGACAGATAGGCGGATGGATGGAACGGCAGATAGATGAATCCCGCCTGATATGACTCACGGACGGACTGACTGATCGATGACGGCCGGCTGGATGACTGGTAGCTTGGTTATTAAAGTGGCTGAATAGTGGGGCCTATTAGTTAGTTTGAGGAAACGGGAACAAATCATTAAAGATTATTACTTAAACACAACATCTTCCAAAAGTTTAGCATTTGTCGACCGACTTTCTGACTGTATTTTAGTATCATGGTGGTCCGAAATAAAATATGAACATAACATTCAGTGACTTCCCATACACTTAAATGTGCTTCATGAATCTATGTTTAATGTGTTATCAAAGTCTGGTGATATTATGAACATGTTTTATTTTTTTGCCATCACATCCAAATGACTATAACAAATGAATAATTGAATCTAATAAAAAAGTATTGTATGTATAGTGAAAGCCTGCTGTTATTTATCTGTAGCAGAAAACACATACGTTTCCATCTGTATGATCAACATGGCCAGTGTAGTTTTGAGTAACATCCTATTGCTGTAAATACAAGCAGTGGATGAAAATATCTTATTCAAAAACCTACACGTAGCTTTAAAAAAAAAAAAAGGTGTATAAATGACCTTTTTTTTAAATTCTAAAAGTTTCCAGCAGGAACAAAAGGGCCCTGTGAAAAGTTGGAAAGTATTGAGTGATGTACCAACACACTTGGTTTTGGTCCTTTCATTGTTTGCAGAATATCAGCTTTAAGCTTGTTTTTTCATCATAGAGGTAAACCGTCTAGCACGTATCTGCATTAGTTGTGTTTCTGTGAAAAAAAAGAGAAACAAATTCCTCATAAAACTGAATAAATGTAATAATGAAATTGTAGATTTGTATAAAGCACGGAAACTGGATGGTTGCGTTATCATTGAACTGAGTGGATTATTGAACCAATGAACGAAGAACTGTAACGCTAAATGAAAGACACATTGTCGATAAAGCTGAGAGTTGATTATGAATTGAATATCTACAAAATTGGAGAGGATAGCCTAAATACCTGTGCACATGGTGGGCTACTTCCATCTCAAAGGAGAGATGAGCAAAGGATTACTGAGCCTAATTCCTGGTACTCTTCTCATCATGTGGATTACTGCTCAACCCCTTCTTTCCTCTAACCCTTAACCTGAACTCCTGACCCCGAGACATAACCTGCGACCTTCCCCCTGATACTAACCTTATCCCCTCGACATCAGGCTTATGGCTAACACTCTTTCTGTAAGGCCTAAGCAGCGAGATCTAGGAGTGCAAACACGACCTGGAAAATATTCTTTGCTGTTGATGAAGCAGAGGTCAAGGTTGAGGGTGAAAGGGGGGCGTGTCTGGGTGTTGGCGTGTATGCATGGAGCCGATTGGAGGCCTATTTGTGAGTGTGTCTATGTGCACGCATGACTAATAGAAAAATGGGGAACGAGAGAAAAAATAGTCTATGGTGTGTGTCCTGGTGGCTCCTTGAGTAGAGACATGTACCACATAACGATGTGGGTTCACATCTGGCCAGGGGCTTTGATCTTTAGTCCTGGATCTAGTATAATGGCTCAGGTGTGCATGTCAGTACACTTTGTGTGTGTCTGTGCATTTCATTTGAAGAAAACATAGTTCATGTGCAATGTTCCTCTGAAGGGCCGTGCCTTTTTAAAAAGAGGAAACTCTTCAACTTGAACTACTGACCTCACATCCTGCAGCTCACATTGTGATGGGTTTGTTTCTGTCGTGATGTGTTTTTGACCTTTAACCCCCAACAGATTATAACTTATTTTAATCCCTCAACAAATGACCACGTGGACAGACAACGAGAGAAAGAGAGTAAGAAAGTCGAAATAGAAGCCAACCTTGGATGGTGCGCTTGAAGAAGGCCTTGCAGGCCTCGCAGGACGCCACCCCATAGTGGTATCCTGACGCAATGTCCCCGCACACCAGACACAGCCTCTTGGGCATGGAATTCAACATGTACTCGCACTTGATCTGTGAGTCTTCGCCGATCGTTGACGAACAGTCCTCGTAGCGCTTTGATCCGGGGCCGCCGGCGGGGCCGAGGGGCCCGGCGTTGGAGCCGTAGAGGCTCGGGGAGTCTAAGCCGTTGGGGTGGCCGTTCATCGTGGACGAGTAGGAGCCTGAGGCGTCGCTGGAGCCGCCGGGGGAGTGGTGGTTTAGGCTGTCAGTCAGGGAGGCGGGACTAGACGGCTCAGTCTTTATATAAGAGGACGGACAGTTGGACTCAAGGTGGCGCTCCTTACTGGACATTCTGCAGAGAAGCCTAAAGGGGGGGGGGGGGGGAACAAAAAGAAGGAAGAATTACAAAAAAAAATATGTCTGCAAGATGTCAGAAAAGTGATGGATACTTGTAAAGAAAACCGAGAAAACCAAGAGAAGGCAGGGTTAGAGGACATAAATAAATACAGTGAAAGCGATGTTTTGAAAGTCCAATCACAACAATCATTTGTTCTAATGCTGTAGTATTTCCTCACTGTCACTTTCAATGATGGATTTGTATTTTTTTCACTTAGTTCTATAAATGACACACATACATGAACACACACACAATCCATCCATCACATTTGTTGTTCTTTTTTCGAAGAGAAGTGACAGATAGAGCTGTGCAGAGGGGGGAGGGGGAGAAGGGAAGAGGCAACGCAAGAGAGTAAAGAGAGTTAAACACAACAACTGAATCCGTTGTGGTTCATTAGGGGAACCGTGTGTGAAGCGGAGACGCTCGCACACGGTCGCACAAACACGCGGACGTGCTCGGGGGGGCCGACGGTCATCCGTCACTTCCCAGTCAATAGCAGCTTGTTCTACATGAAGGTAATCAGTAAGCAGCCTCTCTGCTGCTCAATCACCCCGCAGACAGACGCACACACACGTGACGCTGACACACACACCAAACACTCACTTTCCTTCCAGCGCACGCCGACAGATAAGTGAGAGGAAGCCATGCAACACAAAAAACTGTTTAAAAAGACAAACAAACACCTCTGCTAATCAGTGCTGAGGTATTACTGTATTCCTCTCCTCGTCTATTCCTCTCCTCCACTGTCTCTCACTTCTTCCGCTGTGCTTCCCTTTCTTTCTCCCTCCCTCTCTCTTCCTTCTTCCTCTCCCAAAGGAGGCTGCCTGGTGGCTTGTTAATGGCAGTTGTAATTAACAGCAATCTCCTCTCTGTCCGTATCTCTCCATCCCTCCTTTTGTCTACCGTACTATCTATCTGCCTGTCTCCGTATCATCTCCTATTCACTGCCATCTCTCTCTCTCTCTTTTTTCACTTATTCCATCCCTGCACTCTCTCTCTCTCTCTTCCTCTTTGCATTACCACTCTCTATCCCTCCAACCCTGGCCTCCCTCTCCCTTCTCTCTATCCTTTTCATTGTCAAAGACAGAAAGCACAAAAGGTTTTTTTAATTAAGGCAGGATGCCGCTAAACGAGGGGCTTCTAAAGTCCAGTCGGCCTGTAAAAGATCCCTGTTCTACAGGGACCCATAAAACACAGACAGCGCCTTGACATGCAATGGTCGAGCCGGTCGGGAGAGAGAAAGGGGGGGAACGGGGAATGGATATAGAGAGAGGGAGACAGACGGCCCGACGAAGCAGATAGAATGGAGAGAAAAAATAAGTTGCAGGGAAGGACGATAGCCAGATGACAAACTGCCGTTCCAGATTGTTTGGTTTCTCATGCGCTTGAGACAAAGATGTCCTCTTCCTTAAAGCCGACACATCGACTTCCAGCCCCAAATAAATGCCTGAAATTCCCGTGCTTTTCTTTCGAGTCTATTTTTCCTTTCATAAAGTGAGATGACATTTATAACGTGCAATATTTGTGCCTTTTCATTCTATATTTTATTTTCCGCCACCACTTCCGCCCTCCCCTCAACGCGTGTTCCTCTAATGCGGTGACTCCATTAATCGTCGGCTTTGTGGTATTCGGCAATGTCTATAAATCTGTTTATCTGATGCTACGGTGTAGGCCTTCAGTTTGAAATGAGGGGGGGGGGGACGGTAAGAAAGGTTTGGACACAAATCAAGAAAGAGGAAAAGGAGTTTGAAAAGGGACGGAGAATCAATGAAGGGGGGAAAAGGAAGAGGAGACCGAAAACACATTTACGCCGCCAGAAAGAAGAAAAAAGCGAGGAAGAAATACATGTAAATGTGGGAAGAGAGTGATGGGATGCTGAGAGAGCACACAGCGTCGCCTGTGTTCTCGCGGAGAGAGAGAGGAAATACAGCGGTGACGGAGAGTGGCGAGTAGAGCCATTTGAGTAGATGATGTGATGGTGATGATTTAATCTCTCCTTTTTCACTCTTTATGCTCTTTTGTGCCCCCTCCCTTCGACCGTCAATCCCTCAGAGTGCCATTAAGTGAAAGAGTTTAAGTGCCAAAAGATCTCAGGCGCTTTTTTTTACTCTTTCTCTCTCTCAAAGTCTCATCTATCTCTCTTTCCTTCACCCTTTCCATTCCATCCTCTTTGCTCCGTTTCTCTTTTCCTCTATCCTCTCGTTTTCTCCAACACACACGCTCTCTCTCTCTCCCCTCTCTCTCTCTGCTTATAAATGAGAAATAATGGCAGTCGAAGGGGGAGGAATAAAAAAAGAATTAAAAAAAGAAGACATGCGTGCGGAGGAGAGAAGAGGAGAGAAGATTAAGAAATCACAGCCAGTGCACCGTGCCTGGGCGCGAGGCTGAATGCATTTATGTATGTATGTTATCAGTATAATTATGGCGCTACGTAACGACGTCTCGCTGCTGAAGGAGCAGTCTTATTGTGCCCGTCTGCTCCTCAGATGAGCAGAGAGAGAGAGAGAGAGAGAGAGAGAGAGAGAGAAGGGCATGTGGCTCGTTTTTTTGTGATCAATTCTTTATGTTTTTAGGTGTTTAAAGAGGTTTATATCGAGAGGAAAAGGCTTGAGTGTGTTACTTTTTGTATTTCCACAAGGGGCTCAAAGGCGTGAGCAGCGTGTTATGACACGATTGCAGTAAATCACAAAAGAAAAGGGCGGTAATCAGATTTAGACTCAGCCGTTTTGCTTAATTCTCTTGCAAAAGAGGGGTTTTGAATATCATTTTCTTCCTGCTGTTCTGTTCATTTTGATGCACAAACAGGCTCGTTGGTCGATTCTTCAGCTTTTTTTCGGGCGTTAAATATCAAATAAAAAAAGGTTTAACATTTGTTTGTTTTTTAACTCTTTGAGATAAATAACTTTAGAGCGGTTTACCGTGAGTTCACCACGGGTCATATTTGAGGGATTAGTGCCCAGCTCCGTTGTTAAAATTGACTACAGTGTTTGTGACACCAACACAATATGACACAAAGATAGATATGACGCACACATTCACAAACAGTCAGAGCAAAAAGGGACAAAAGTGTCTGCAGGCATCAAATATTCAGCAGGCCTATTTACCTGTCCCTGAAGGAGGTAGAACACACACACACACACACACACACACACACACAACAGAAAGATTACCACCTTCCCTTGTCTCCATTTCCAGCTCGATCCCTGTCATTTTCTCTTTCTCTTTGTTCCTATTCTTTTTTTCCCCATTTGCCTGCGACTCATGAAACAGGTTAATATGTGGACGTGAGAGCCACAGAAAGAATCAAATAATGTCTAAAAAAAGAAGGAAAGAAAGTAAAAAGGATGTTTTGAAGGAAAGTGGGACATTTGTCGCGTGACAAGCTGCCATTAGAGCGCCGGGCCGATGCAGCGCCCGACAACAGTCTGGCGCTAACGTACAATCATCCTATTAGAACAACTACTGCGCTCTCTGCCCCGGTGTCTCTGTCACTTGGTGCTCTTTTAGTTTCTGGGTGCCCTTTTATTATTACATACAATCTTTGTACGACTGCATCGCTCGACGGCAGCCGTAAATATAACTGCTGATCCTCAAACAACTGAAAACTGTTCCTGTCCCGCCTCCGGTTAGAGGAGGAGAGAGCAGCAGTGTGAGCAGCTGTGAGCCACAAAAAGGCATACGACAGAGGGCCCGGGCGTCATTTTAACATTTCACTCTCACTATTAGATAATAAACACTCATGGTGCTTCCCTGCTGGATTTTTCTGTCTAAAAAATAATATACAGTATATACACTACTGTTCAAAAGTTTGGGGTCACCCAGACAATTTCGTGTCTTCCATGAAAAATCACACTTTTATTTATCAAATGAATATAAAATGTAGTCAAGACATTGACAAGGTTAGAAATAATGATTAATATTTGAAGTATTAATTTTGTTCTTCAAATTCCAAGCTCAAAGGAAGGCCAGTTGTATAGCTTATATCACCAGCATAACTGTTTTCAGCTGTGCTAGCATAATTGCACGGGTTTTCCAATCAGATATTAGTCTTCTAAGGCGATTAGCAAACACAATGTACCATTAGAACACTGGAGTGATAGTTGATGGAAATGGGCCTCTATACACCTATGGAGATATTTCATTAGAAACCAGACGTTTCCACCTAGAATAGTCATTTACCACATTAACAATGTATAGAGTGTATTTTTGATTAATTTAATGTTATCTTTATTGAAAAAACAGTGCTTTTCTTTGAAAAATATAGACATTTCTAAGTGACCCCAAACTTTTGAACGGTAGTGTTTATATATATATATATATATATATATATATATATATAATTCTTTTAAATCCCATGGTAAAAGCAATAACACTGAGTATAGAAGAATACGAGCAGAGGGTGGAGGCAGAGAGGAAAGAGAAGTGGTAGCAATAGAGACGGAGTAGAGAGAAGTGCTGACAATGTAGCTACCATGGGTTGGCTAATACCTTTCTATCACACCACGCATTGTGCTCTCGATGCTGATAAGAACACAGTCCAATAAGCAAAAAGAGAGAAAGAGAGAGAAAGAGAGAGAGAGAGAGAGAAAACCTTACACAATTCTATCTAGATGATACCGGCTTTGGGAGGGAGGGACAGTAAAGGAAGGATGGAAGACAGAAAAGAAAATGCATTGCATAAAAGAATGGGGTAAGAAGAAAGGGAATAGGAGCAAAAATAAATATATATATAAATGCATTAACATTTCCATAGTCAGATGAATAGAACGATTTCATCAATGGACAGAATTGCTTTTTCAGCCCTCACACTCGTCTGTTTATTTTTCTTTCTTTGCTCTCTTTCTCCCTCCATTCTGCGCCCTCCTATCTGTGGAGGGGCGTTGAACCGCTCGTCAGCTCGTTGGTTCGATACATGCGGCGGTGAGCGTGTGCACACAAAGCACAACAAGACACACACTTAAACCTGACCTGGAGGACGCACACACAGCTCTAAAAAGAGGAGGTTACACACGTGCTGGGAGTTTAGTTATTGGATTGGAACGCGCGTGACGATAAATGAAAAGAAATATGTTTGAATTTCTGTGAGCCGGTAGTTATTGAATGTGTGAATGGTGTGCGCACAGTGTAAAGGCGGAGCAACAGAGAGCACATAATCGGTGTGTTGCCGTGTGTGTTTGAGTTGAGCTCCATAGACTCACAGTGTGCCGATGATTATAGTTGTTTTCAGGGTGGAAAAGATAAAATAAAAACCCACACAGCGCCAGTCAATCCAAACCACTCTGCCTCCCACGGAGCGCTCTCGCTCGCCCTCTCTATCCTGCTCTCTTTGGGTCTCAATCTCTCTCTCTCTCTCTCTGGTTGTTTCTCCTTCTTACACATAAACACGCTCGGTCATTCTCTTCTCTCCTTCTCCTTCCACACACACACACACACACACACACACACACACACACACACACACCCCACACACACCAGGGAGCAGATCAATTGTTACAGTGTTAGTCGGGCAGGAAACCTGTAATTCACTTCATTGGTTGCAGAATAAACCCTGATTACATGCAATCAATGTGATAATGGATAAAACACATTCTGCCCAATGGGCTGTCGGGGCTGTAGAGACCGGTGGAGGAGAGGCAATGTGTGTGTGTCGTGAGTTTGCGTGTCTATATTTGAGTGTTTGTGTGTTTTCGATACCAAGACTCCTTCTAGGTATGAATTTTAATGTAAGACACACACACACACACACACACACACACACAGTCCTACACACAACTATCCACAAACACACCCAGGGTGTGAAATGAATTGGGTGAGACTTACAGAGGCACACTAGTGGGGCTAAAGCTGTTATGATGCACCCTGGAGTTGATAAAGTTCACACACACACACACGTACACACACACACACACACACACACACACACACACACACACATACCCTCTCTTGATGTGAATGGATAAACAGTGGGAGACAGCACACACAGGGCCGGCTCGGCCAAAACACGATTGATTAAGAATTATGTGTTCTTCGAAACTGCAGACTGCGAAAACTATCTGGGAATATCATGTTGAGTTTGGTGATATCAATTCATTTCATGTGTCTTTAAATCATCATGTAGCGGGGCTCATACAACTGTTTCATTCTCCTCTCTTCCATTTGTTCTGGACCGCTCTCTCGTCGCTCCTCTTCTCATAAAAGGTGATTATACTCCACAGTTTTAAGGGAATTTCTTTTCCTCTCTAAAGTCTCCCCTGGTCTGTGCAAAGGATGATTTAGATGTGAGAGTCTGACTGTGTGTGTGCAGTTATTTAAGTGGAAAGATATGAAGAGGTTGAGCTTGTTCAGGAAAAAAACGTGAAGGCAGCGCACCTCTTGTGTGTGTGTGTGTGTGTGTGTGTGTGTGTGTGTGTGTGTGTGTCAGATGGGAATCTTGATGATTTAGGTCATTTTCTTGCGCAGCAGTGGCTGATTAGTGTGTTGCTGCCACGCACTATCTTTGTCACCACGTCTCTCTCTCTCTCTCTCCTTACCTCTCTCTTTGTCTCTCGCTCTCTTTCTGTGTCATTGTGTTTGTAAGGGTGGTTGTCTACTGTAAGAACAGTGCTGTAAACCTCTAAAACAGCTCGGCTACATCCGTTTGTTAACTATACACAGGTATTTATATTCAAAATAATCAAATACTTAAATTACTACAAATTAGATGTCTTAAATACATCTGTTTTGGGACTAAACAGCATGTACTTGTACTGGAAAGGCTGAATGGTGTAAAGCAATTACAATGATCTAATCCATCCTCTCATTAGGAAACATCTGAAATGACTTATTTTTCACGAAATGATGTAATAATTATAATTATACATAAACATCTAATTTGTTTTGAACTAACACATTCCTACGGCGTACTCACAGGATGTCGGCAGGTAATGGCTGTGCAGGGTTGTACGGGTCGTTCATTGTAGGCTGGTTCCTTAATAAAGGAAAGGTCATTGATCAAGGTTACTGTGTGTCCCTCTTTCTCTGTGTGTGTGTGTGTGTGTGTGTGTGTGTGTGTGTGTATGTGTGGATAAGCAGTGTTATCTCGATGCATTCGGGGTGCAACAGCCCTTCTAAACACTTACCGTCACTTGCCACACACACACACACACACACACACACACACACACACACACATGTACACGTTTGACCATTCATGTACAGTGAGACGAGGAGCTCTCCTTCTCTCTCTCTCATACTCAGACTAAGGTGCCGTATCAAATGATATTGCGCAGAGGTATAATAATACAAAAAAGTGTGTAAAAAAAACCAAATATCCCCCCATCGGATTAAAAACACATTTTATTAAGAAGATGGTGAAAGAGGATTTCCACTCTAGTAAATATGACAGGGCTTTCAAATGTGACACGGGACGGAGGTGGAGAGAGGGGAGGGGAGGAAGAGAGAAAGAGACAAGAAGGGAACAGGGAGCGCAATGCTGCAGGAGAGAGGGAGGGAGAGAGAGAGAGAGAGAGAAGTAAAGTGGGGCTTGATCTGAGAGTGGGAAAAAGTGGGAAATGTGGGAAAGGAGAGGAGACATAAGCGAGTAAAGCTGCATTCTTTAAGCAGATCAGATTTGGGGAAATTGGGCTGTCACTACAGGATTGTGATGATTTACACCTATCCATCACGGAGAGAGAGACGCAGCGCCATATTATGTACAATAATGCACAGCGTCTGAAAGAGAAATCGAAAGAAAATCCGCCCCAAATAGGCAGAGTTCACCGTTTATACTTTTCAGTTCAGCATTCAATTATAAAAGCTGCACAAAGGAAGATCCTAAGGAACATTCTGTGAATTACCAAAACACATACAAATGTACTGACTGGTCTAACGATGGAGCCCAGTTCATGACTCTGACTGTATTGTGACATTACGCAAGAGGTATACTGAGGGTGAAAAGAAGAACGTGAACATTGTCGACGATGTCTTGAAATAAAAAGTGAAAGAAATGCTTATTTTATTCAATAAAATGTTCAAAGCTATTGCGCATTTGGAATTGAATTGATCTGCAACGTCACCCCCTCGTCCCCCTTTGCCTCCTCTCCCGATTGAACTAACACATTCACCCCCCCCCCCCCCCCTCCCCTCGCTGCTGGCTGCTGCACCTTGCGGCCTCGCTCCTGGACCATCTGTTAGGGAATCTAATTCACATCCAGTCATAATCGGGTTTGCCGGAGAGCCCACCGTCTCTCCTCCCTGTCTGTCGCTGTCTCCTTCTCACCTATACCTGCTTCTCGCCGTCTCTTTTACATTTCGTCTTCGATTGTCGTCCACCTTTGGAAATGTTTCATTTCTCTACAGTGTCCATGTCAGCCTGTCCTAAATTCAATTTAGTGTATTTCATCAACATCTTTCTCTTTTTTCCCCTCTGTTTATTACGACTAAACTGACACCAGGGCATGAACTCGTGACAGTTATCAGTGTGGGATTTTTTGGGTTTTAAATACCGGTAATCTGGTTGTATTACACCTTAATTCTAATCCTAAAAGTCATAATTGCAAGTTACAATAATTTAAATACTCCTTAAACATTCTAATATTACAGTGAATTTATTAGCATTGCATTGCATGTAAAGTGAGGCGCTGCATCGACAACTTGACCGTGCATGTTTCGGTGTGTTTGTATACTGTATGTGTGTGTGTGTGTGTGTTTATCCATGACTGAGAATAAGGCAAGATGAGTTGAAGGGGGTGGAAGTTAATGAGAGGTGAGTGTCTCTCTCTCCCATTCTCTCTCTCTCTCCCTCCCTCCCTCCCTCTCTCTCTCTCTCTCCCATTCTCTCTCTCTGCACTAGCAGTAATCCTCTTCTATAAATCTGCAATCCAATCAGCGTTGTCCACACTTACACACACACACACACACACACACACACACACACACACACACACACACACACACACACACACACACACACACACACACACACAGAGCTGTTGGGAGGCCCATCTGTGTGTTAAGGCAATCTGCTTTATCATTATGATTACATTGGGCTCAGTTTACAGCAATGTGTGTGAGTGTGTGTGTGTATTCAAGCGCGCCTCGGCTGCCTGGCATTAATCACATTCCCATGGTTTGATGGCCTAAATAAAAAGAGGAATAATATTGTTGCTGTGCAATAAAAAAAAAAGATGAAAATTAGGAATTTTATCATAATTCAAAATAAGGTTTCATTTCAGCCAAAGCTATTGGAAACAAAGCAGCGTCTATTATATTACTTCTTGAATCAAACACTTAAGGTTTCTTTGATGGATGCCATCCTTTATATGCATTTTGAACAACGTGATTCGGGCCACAGGTATATTATACATTTTGTTGAATCAGAATTTAAATTGGAGTTTTTTTCAAAGACGCATTCAGTGCGTGTTTATGTCAATTGTGTGACTAAATCCAATCAACAGTGTTAGAGGTCTGATATCCTGGAGGAAATGCTTATGTGATCTTATACTGAATGTGTGTGTGTGTGTGTGTGTGTGTGTCAAATACTCTCCTTCTACTTTGTGGAACAAATGCATGTCTGTATGTCTACATGCACGTGTCAGGGGACTGATATGTACAGTGTCTTCATCTTAACCATTTAGCACCTAATTACGTCTGGATTTTATGTCCATCATTTATTTTATAAAGACCGGGCCCTCTTTGTTTATTATTTCATGTTGACATATCACAGTAGAAAACACCAGAGGTGTAACGAATCAAATTAACAATGGCCTTGAACTCAATGGAGTCATTGTTAATGTTATTATTAGTCAGGCTGCATCCACCCTGACGAATAACACGCCCTGGAACACGTAGGGATCCTATCCCACGAAAGAGAACGTCAACGTCAGCGGAAGTAAAAAGACGCCGACAAGCCACGCCTCCAGAAACAACAAGTCAATATGTATTTATTTGTCACATACAGTAAGGTCAGTACTTCCAAACCTCGATTGTTTTCTTCTAAACCTAACTAAGTCATTTTGTTCCCTAAACCGAACTTTGTTGTTCCCTGTGAAAAGACTGTGAGCATGTAACGATGAGTGGAACCTGATATAACACTGACACATGTGCTTTGCACTAGGACGAAAAGGCCTGCTCTGATAATGTTTAGGATGAATTTCAATGGAGAGCTTTTTATTCTGATCATAACACAACATGCATTCATTTAGTTATACACTCCAGCAATATTGTTATTTATAGTTTTGGCAGTTTACAATTTTAACTGTAGTTTGTTTTAACTTGAAACCCCAAAAGTTTAATCAATATGCAGCTCACATAATAGCCCAAATGTGTATTTGGGCGCATGGCCGGTGTGACGTGAGGCCATGGCGTGACTGCCTCGCCTCTGGCCAACCTCTACACGACTCATCACCAGACGGCACTATTTGCAAACACACACTTACATGGAGCAGGTAACGCTCGTCGTGGTGATTGGCTGAGCCTGTGTGTGAGAATGGCTTGCCAGACCTCTAATTGGCTTGACCCAGCTAACCCTGAAATCCTATTGGACTAAGACTTCCCACGCACACACACACACACATGCACACGCACACACACTTGGAATTTACAGCGCTGTGCGAAAAGCCTGTGGACAACGGTCAGATCAATAGTGTTTCAATGCTGCAACAACAAAAACATTATTCATGATAGTAATGTTCATCACTATAATCATCGTGTCAGTTTGTGAGATCATGCAGCTTTATGTTGTTTAGTCACAAACAAATAACCTCCAGGGAGCAGCTGTCTTAACACATCACATATTTTATAATAGATTACACTTTTTGGTGACAACGGAATTACATAATGTAATTAATGAAATCATAATAATGTCTAATCATTGGCAGTGCCGGGTCACAAGAATCTCAGGTGACAAAATAGATAGAATATAAATCATATGCGCGATAAACCTGCACTTTACTTATCATTTATAAAAATACAAATACTTACAATTACAGTTTTCAATCTGGGCACGAGGCTCTTTCTCTTATCCCGTGAAACTCACAATAATGAAAAGACAGAGAGAGGAATATAAAGAGAGGGAACGTCTGCCTGTGTGTCTTGCGTCACACACGTTGGCCATGTTTTAACATGAAACAAGCAGCTTATTTACACTTTATGTTCTAAAAATGGACGACGGTAGCAGCTAGTTTCACACACGTAGAACTGGTTTCCACCGGAGAACTTTGAAAATGTCACTTTAGTTTAAACTTCTTATGCTTTCCTGCACATGCAGATGGCATAGGGGGAATAATGTTATGTTAATAGTGACCGTCCTTCAACCAATTGATGTGAGTTAAAGTCTCCGCGCTGCGACGCATTTGCACTACTGAAGTGTCCTTGAGCCGAATGTTGAATCTCGCTTCCTCTTGACGGCCCATATACATATATATATATATATTATATATATATATATATATATGAATATATAAAGATATATATATGCATGAAAATATATATATATAAATATATATTCATATATATATATATATATTCATATATATATTTATATGTATATTTACATACTTAAATAATTCATGTGTCTTAGAACACTGAGTAAAACGTGTAAAGCAGAATTAGTAGCAGACACTGCTCACATACATATTTCTACAGGGCAGAAGATTCATTCCAGTTTTATCTTCTCTTTACCATTCTTTTTAAATCTTTGTAGCACAGTTACAAGTAAAAAATTGCTTTGCAGATGTTTAACACGTCCACCAAATACAGTGTAACCTGACATTTCAGAGGGGCCTCACCACGGACAATGGCCTTCCCATGCCTGTTGTCACTGATAATCAGAAACATTAGCGTTTTGTAATCATAAGGAACTCAGCAGTCGCTCTTCAAACTCATAGTGGGGGATTTTTTTACTGAAAAAAGGAAAATAAGATAAAATACAAATTGCTGATCGTGCTTTTTTTTTCACGGCTATAATTTTAAGCAGATAAATGTGCTTATTGCATAGAGTAAGTTTGACTGCTGCCCGTGGTCACACAAAAGCAGAGCAGCTTACTTGAAAAATATCATATAGACGTGTATGCAGAAAATGTAAAATGTACTTCAATCAGTGAGAACATATCGCCTTCTTCCATGGAATAAGGGGAAGAAGAAATACCTGAATAAACGAAGATTAAAAAAAGATACTTACAGTATATAACCCTCATACTTTAATAGAGCGTTGAGGAAAGTTCTCAGCGCTATGTCTCTCTCTCTCTCTCTCTCTCACACACACACACATACAGACAGACTACTAAAAACACTGGCTTTTGATGGTCTCAAAGTGCTTGCTTTTCCTTTCTTTTTCATCTGGAGCTTTATAGAGGTCAAGTGTGGCTTTTGTGTGAAACTGAACCGAACAGATTCCTAGATTCTTCTTCTATGGGGTTTTTTCCCCTTCTCTTTTCCTTCTTTTTTGTTTGTCTTTGGTCCACTCTTCTTCACTCCGTCTCACCTGGGGTTGTAGAGGGCATGTGCGTCTCTCATGTGGTTGGCCTCCAGCTGTTCGTAGCTCTGGTGCATCCTCCAGGCGCCAGCGCCACATTTGCTGTAGGTTGACTTGGCGTTGTCGTCGCTGCTGCTGTTCACCAATGGCCCCTTCGATAAGTTCATCCTGCAGGCGGGAAACACGGCGACAGACGAAGGGGTGAAAACACAGCCGGCGCAACAGAGAAGGTAAAGAAATCTTGTTAATGCTACTTGGTTTACTGAAGTAAAAGATACAAAATATGTTTTAAAAAAGTTAAGAAATGAAAACATTTGGAGAAATCCTACAAATCGATGATAATCATGTCACACAACTGGAAGAAATGTGTGGAATTATTTTAGGGAAATGGATGGAAAAATGTAGAATTAAAAAAAAATATTAGTAAAATTAACGAATGAATAATGACCACACACATTCAGCGTTCACTTTTTGCTCGCAGTACGAATAACAAACAGCTATAAAAGTGATTAAAGTAACACAGGACAGAGATACGTAGGTATGTGGACACGACAGACACACTGAGAGCCCAGACAGACAGGCAGGCAGACAGGCATGCAGGCGGGTAGACAGACAAAGACAGGAAGACAGACAGACAGATGCACAGGTTGTGACTTTAAACCAGTGCACACGACTTTAGTCCTGGAATGTGTGAACACATTTCTGACAAATGGCCGCCTGTGTGCAGATGTGTTGAGGCGTCAGGCCGCTGATTGAAGCTCAGCCGGCTGTGTTTAACGCTCAGAGGACTTTTACTAGTTTCAGCTTCACAAAAAGGCTTTCAGACGGGGGGAATATAAAAAGTTAAAAGCACCCCGAGGAGGGACAGCTATCCGTCAATCAAACCCAGCACTGTCGTTAGGGGAGGAGCTGTCGCCGGGGTGATGAGGTCACCGTGGGCGACGGAAACAAAATCATCTATTGCAAAAAGTAAACAAAAGAAATAACGCTGCATGCGAAGAAAAGAAAAAAAGGCCATTACTTCTCGCTGACGTGAAAGAGGGTGAGAGAAGGCAGGGTTTATAACACAATCGCCTGGGTTGCCTATATTTAAACACACGTATCAGGGGAGAATAGAGCCGTGCTTTTGGGAAGAAAAATACGGTTTTGCAAACAGACAACATCTAGAAAAAATCCAGAAACTGACGTTAGAACAAAACTGGTAATAAAGTGATAATATAATGCATTCGAGATGCCTCGGAGCGAGGCTCGAGGCATCCCTGTGCTTTCCATTTGTACTTTTCTTTTGCATAATGTCAGATGATAAAAAAATTATTATGGACCTAAAAAGGGAGAAATTAGTTTAAACTTTGACACTTTAAAACAGATTGAAACACTACTTTTGACGTTGGCTTATGAAAAATACTGCTCATCTTTCCACGTCTTTAAACTTGAGTAAATATCTTATCTCCTCAGGTATTGTTGTTTTGGTTTAGCTCGACTTGTTCTGTCATCACCACATGTGTGTGTGTGTGTGTTTGTGTGCGTGCGTATGTGTGTGTGGCGTCTTAGACTTTGAGTATACGTAAACAGAGTAGGTGTTGGCATGTTTAACACACAAACACACACCACACAGACATTTGTGTGTATGTAGCTTTATGTGTGTGTGTGTGTGTGTGTGTGTTGCTGTTTGGGTGAGGGCCACAAAGACGGGTAGACAGACCAACCACTCGTCCCTCCGTCCACAGAGCTGGCTCGGCCCAGTGAGAGATGGAGGACCGGTGTGTGCAATGTGTAGGTTTTAGTTCCACTCTGGTGAAAAGGAGGAATCGATATCTTGCCGCTGCTGCTGCTTCAGACACTTATTGGCTTCGGTGTCACAATGCTCTATAGACAGGCAACACTTAATACTGCTTTTTCTATTGGGGGAGTGTCCCGGTGTCACACAAAGGTACACGCACGACCACGTAGACACGGTGTTGTTAGTTTCCTCATCCCTGTTATGTGTGTTATTGTGTCCTTTGAGAGATTATTAAAGAGGAAGAAAGGGGGACGGATCCATCTGACACCACCAACCATGAGATGCACAATCTAAGTTTAACAGGTTCTGAGATAAATCACAATTTCAATATTTAAGCTGAACAGCAAAAGGCTTTTTTCATTTGGCAGAATTCACCTGCAGCCACTCGCATTAAGTGCTGGGGATTGCAACGGGATATTCTGTTTTATTACATAATACCGTATGGCAAAGTAATCGGAGTCTTTATTCATTCCAGAAGATTACATTCGGGCTCAAAGGCATCTTAAAATCAGCAGACAGTCATTTAAATCAGGCGTCAACAGACGTGTGTTATTCCATTCAATAAAGGGACATCTTACAAGAGAAAAGGGAGACGTGGTATTTGTAAAGTACTAATTTTGAATAAAGAGGAAGTTAATATCAAATGTAATCTCGGCCTGATTGGATTAATTTGAAGCATTCGGAAACCATAAAAGTACTTACACACCAACACAATAAGTAACTCCGGTCATAAACTACACATGACTACAAAGCAAAAGGAGAGAATAAAGGAGAGGAGTATTAACCTATGTGATTCTACCTGACCTGTTTCACACTCCTGTCACTATGTATGTATGTAAGCTGCAGCAACACACACACACACACACACACACACACACCCGCAGACACATGCCCACATTACGGATGTGAGATTTGTGTGTATGTGTGTATAAGTGTGTAAAAGTAGGGAGATCGTGGGTGTCTTTCTGATGCTCAGTGACTCACTCATGTGTTGCTGGCCCATCTGTGAACAGAATGACCATGACACAATAAGTGTGTGTGTGTGTGTGTGTGTGTGTGTGTGTGTGTGTGTGTGTGTGTGCTCGCGCGAGCATGTGTGTGTGTGTGACATGGTGATGCAGTGATTGATGAGACAGTTGCCATTCTTGCTAATGCAAAACGCACCTATCCCTGAAGGGAGCAAATGCCACAACACAGACACACACAGACACACACATGTACACACGGGGCTGCAACTGCCCTACCTAATTACCTCCCTTATCAGGCCAGTGTGATGTCTTCTAGTCACACATCCGATAAATATCCAGATATGTGTAGTTTCATAAACACACACCGTTACGTGCAATCATGAACGCACAACTAAGACGACAATGAATGTGCAGGATAATCCAAACACACACACTTTTGCCTGCAACAATACACAGTAACAAAAAACAGACAAAAAGCGTAATATAAATTAAATGTAACTGTTTAATTTATTGCACCGCAACAATAAAACCGGGGCTCCTTTTCATTTAAAAACTAAGCTCCTATGTCGTAAAAAAAAGTGGCGTGACTGCACATTATACTTTTATTCCTGATATATTGAGAAATAATTGTTGACAATGTAAATGTAACATCTGCATTGGTGATATGATATTGACATATCTCATGAAACAGTCTAACAACGACATGTATTTGTGTGTTCGAGACTTGAAGTTGATCATTACATCATCACAAATACATATTTATGCGTGTGTGATTATGTTTCTCCTGTGCACCAGGGCAGGTGGGGTCCGACGCCGCAGCCCCTTTGTGTGTCTGAGTGGATGTTGATGTGTGTGTGTGTGTGTGTGTGTGTGTGTGTGTGCGTTAGCGACGGGAGCTGTTAGCGGGGCAGGCGGCAGATGGGCTGTCGGCCTTAATAGGGACTGAGCGGGTGCAAAAAGGTGACAGCTTCACGAGGGAGGGGCGTGCGGGAAGGGAGAGGAGGGTGTGTGTGTGTGGGGGGGGGGGGGGATAAAGGGGAAATGAATTGTCTGCGCAGGTCAAGAAAAGTGCGTATCAGCTGCATAGAGGGACACATCAAGCTCCAGACATACCTGAACAAGTTCAAAAACAGTGTTTGAAGCCATTCAGAATATACATAAAGGGCTATTTGGGGTTTTATCTGATATAATATGGTATTTAGTCTGTTTATGAAAAAGACTGATTGTGGAGTTCCTATTTGAAACCAGATGAATTATTTTTGCAAATCTAAAATCTAAAATATGAGACCGAGATCAACGCATGAAAAGGGAAATGAAAATGCGCCGCTAGTTTGTACGATGTCGCATCACGTCGTGATGTCCGTTCTCTCGCACAACCGGAGTTAAAACACACAATAAAAGTACACACAAAATGTATTTTCCAGCGGCGCACAAACAGTGTGTATCAGGTGAATCTGCAGAACGAGCTGCATCCTCAACAGATTAGTCCTCTTTCCTCAAAAACAACAACATAATTTGTATTTATACATTTATCATCTACTTTACACAAACAGGCACATTTTAAGTATTCAATTATTTGCATTAAGAGACATTTTACTCTCTATTGAAAGAATCTCATGAGTGTTACGCTTCGATGTTTCAAGCTTCTCAATTGCCATCCGATGAAGAAAAGATGGACTTTTGACGATTCGGGGCATTCCGTGAGCGTGTTTACGTAGCGTTGGATATCGTATGATGGATGATGGAGTTCGTTTGTCGCGTGCATTACAAAGTTGGTAAATTACACCAACCGGTGATGCCGAGCGCTCGAAGGACACACAGAAAAATCAAAAGCCGAAAGAGGCAGACTAAAAAAAAAAAGGTAAGGAGGGAGGTGGGGTGGTGGGCCGGCCTGTCATTCCCTCCCCATCAGGCACACACATGAAGCATGATGGGAGGATGAGAGGAGGAATATTTCACTGTCAGTCGGGAGGCGACATGGTCATTCATTTCTCTCTCTCTCCCTCTTAGTCTCTTTCCATGTCGCTTTTTCTACTGTATCTTTCCCCCCTTTTGTGTTTTTGAACCCCCTTTACACACCGTCGAACCATTGACAATTTAATCATACTATACACGGCCCGGGCATGTAGAGGGGGGGGGGGAACTATCCAACCACCAATCTATCGGGCTCTCCCTATGGACCAGAGGAGGAGAGAGGGAGAGGAACGGCCAAACAAAAAGTACAAGACGTTTGAACCTGCAGCGTTCTCTCGATCCGCTTTAACTCATGCACACACACACACACACACACACACACACACACACAGCACCTCTCCATCTAAATCTGTTCTATTGTGGCCTGGTCTCCGCTGTCTCCTCCCATTAGAGGTGAGAGGCAGCATTAGAAGCCCTGAGCACGACACGATGGGCGCGCACACACACACACACACACACACGCATAAACTCATACATACAGCAGTCTGTTTAACTTAAAAAAATAAAGCCACCTCAGTGACAATAACGGTGCTAAACAGGAATTAATAAAAGTAAATATTCCCGAAAATCAAACATGTTAAAATCTTACAGGAGAAGGTAAATGCTGCGCGTGCTCTTGACTCTGAAAGCTTGATTCTAAACGGTGGCAAAGGCTTCCCCTCTTTTCCTCTTCTCCTCTTCTCCTCTTCTCCTCCTGCATTCCTCAAAGCTACACTGCTACATTGAGTAGAAACATCATAAAAGTATGGAACAGTAAGAGGAGCGATTCTCGGTCGTGGCATAAATGATTTGATAGATTGTTATGAGAGTAATAATAAATGAATGCACATCTTGACGTATGGATGACAAAACACAAGGAATGAGCGGATGAGCGGCGCGGAGAGAGGGAAGGGGGGGAGGACACGAGACGAGAAGAGATGAGATGCGTTGCCCCTCACTATATATCACTCTCTCTCTCTTCTTTCAATCAGCGCGTTGGCATTCAATCACAACACACACACACACACACATATACACACACACACACGTTGAGCTTCACAGTCCCCGTGGTGTAATGGCTAATTGCAATGAGTGTGTGTGTGTGTGTGTCACAGCTGGTATACAGTCTCTCTTACTGCTCTTTCAACACATAAAGGCCGACACTGACCCATCACACACACACACACGCACACACACACACACACACACACACACACGCATGCACACGGAATTGAGGTATAAATCAGAGAAAAATCCCCACGTCTATACTAAAGTGTGTGTGTGTGATTGTGTGTCTGAAATATCTGCTAAAGCGTAAAATGTGTAATTTAATTTTGGACACAATTTTGTTACTTTTTAGCTGCAAAATGTGTGTGAGGGTGTGAAGGTGTGTGCTTGCGTGCGCGTGTGTGTGTGCACGCGTGTGTGTGCACGCATGTGTGCGCTCATGTGTACATGCGTGTCCAGCGGACCCCTAAGTGCTGGTGTCAGACAAAAGCAACCCCCCCTCCTCCTTCCATCTCTCTTGCTCGGTCTCTCTCTCTCTCTCTCTCTCATTGCATCTCTCTCTCTCTCTCTCTCTCCCTCTCGCTCTCTTTGCGGGACTGAATTACCACTGGAATGCCCGGACCCTTCACATGAGAGAGGGGATGCCGCATGCATGAGTGTGTGTGTGTGTGTTACTGTGGATGTGTGTGTGTGTGTTACTGTGGATGTGTGTGTGTGTGTGTGTTACTGTGGATGTGTGTGTGTGTGTGTGTGTAGGCTTAGACAATGCAAAACCTGACAGACAAGGAATGCCGTAGGGATAGACGGACACAAAAAGAAGAACACCTCCTTATACGGGCTACCAATAGGTCACACACACACACGCAACACGCACACACACACACACACACACAATGGGGAGAGGCAGGCACAAACCGATGCATGACTACAAACAGATGCAAATGCACGCGCACACACACACTCACACACACACACACACACTCACACACACACTCTTACACCCAGCCAACAAATCAGTGTGGCACATATTGACATGCTTTGACAGATGAATTAAGTAAATGATTTTATAAGGAGATTAAAAGGATTTTAATTTACGCAATCTCTCTTTGGTCCCCCCTTCCCTCCCACCCATGAGCTACACCTCTCCCTCATGACCTGAGAAAAAAAAGAAAGAAAAAAAAAGAGTGCACGGAGGACTGACAGAAAGAAAAAACGCAGAGGAAAATATAATTCATCTGATGAATTCCCTTTGACGAGAAATAAACAAAATGATTTCTTTGCATCCTCCATAATTCCGTGGATGTTGTTTTAACAGTTATAATCAACAGCAAAGGCTCGTGATATTTTCCTTTTTTAAGTGACTATACAACATTTTTACAAAGCTGCACTATTTAGTTTTTAGTTAAATAAAACTAGCTGATATTTTATATTTAGAGTGTAAGCAGAACGGTCGGCCTTCAAGTTTCAAGAAATGTATTTTCTTCAGTTAATGTTATGTCACCTTGAAAATCAGGAAGAGTGACATCATGATCAAATCTTTAAGGTCGTGGTGTTGATCCAAAAACATACCGACACAATAGAATACGTCTGTTGCACTGTTCTCACTGCTGTCGTGACACACACGCTGAGTAGAAATTGTGCGCTAACGCCTTCTGCCCGATTAATCATTAAATCGGTTGAATAGCAAATAAAAACCACTGTGACAAATTCACTTTGTACAGATTCGGTCCGCCACGTACAAATTTTTCTGCGATTAATTTTCATTTTATATCAAGGGCGTACACTTTGACGGAGTGTATTTATCAAACATGCAACAAACTGTTTGATTTGAATACGACATTTAGATTTTCAATCATATTTACAAACAATTTATTGGCGTGACATTTCCTTGCAATAAAATGAAATAAGAAATAATGAAAAATAAATGTAAAAAAAGACGATTGAAAATAACTGAAGTCCTTTATGCTGCTGCCCTTTGCCTGAATGCTCAGCGCGGACGCTGTGCCATGGCCACCACCCGTCTCCTCCACACCCACTGACAAGGAAAAACACCAAATTCACTGAAGTCACTGCAGGAAATATATCCTAATGATATGCAAATGATATGTATATGGTGGCATGAGGGGAATGCAATTATGTTAACAGCTTAAGCGGTACTTGTTGTTATTATTATTATCATCGGTATGATCATTATCCCTAATATTTTAATTAGTGCAGGAGAGCAGTGCCTGAGAGCAAAAGAAGGGAAAGCCTGAGCAGAGAGAAGAGAACGCTGGATAGATGGATGGATGGAGGGATGGATGGAGGGATGGATGGAGGAGCGGACAGACGGACCAGAGGATTTCTTTAATATGCAAGGCTGTTCCCAGCTTACGTGCACTTGCAGAAACACACACACACACGCACACACACACGCACACACACAGGTGAAGCAACACATTCCACTGCTCACATTACATGAAAGTGTTTTTTTCCTGTTCATTTGTTTATGCTTAATTTCTTAAATGAGCGGTCACGCGAAACACTTCATCAAAACCTTTTCATGACCAATTCAAAAACAGCCCAATGTTTGCTGCTGGTTCTTAAAATACACCCCCCTACACACACACACACACACATACACACAGACACACATAGAGCGCTTAGACTCAAAGTGAGTTGAACATGTTCTGAATTCATACTTTGCTCATCCAGTCGAATGATTTACAAAATGAAATCAGCATGTTCAGCGTGAAAGGTGACTCTTTGCACGGATTAAAAAAGAAAAAAATGCCTAATTTATGACATTGCCCTGCTATTTAAAAGACGATGATTTAAAATATATTAATCAATATCAAATTGCATGAAAGAATCACTCTTCAGGCAATTTCAAATACCTGCAAATCTACGAGGAGGAAACAAACCAACCAAAAATCTGATTCTTAAAATGATGAAAGATAAGTTTAACAGTAAAGAAATGGTTTTGTGATTTGCCAGCTGCTCTTTTTTATTTCAACATATTTCTTCTTCATCCCACATACTGTGGAGGGTCTCTGCGTGTGAAAGACACTCGCACACGCACACAAATACAAAAAGGTGAGACTTCAAAATACACAACTAAATGACAGTTTTCTTTTAAAAATCTCAATAATGTCATGTTCGGGAAACGCATCATAAAATCATCGTGCGTCGGCTTATGATTCAACTTTGTCCTTTCACACTTTCTACCGTGAGGACACTTAATCTGAGGCTGTGAGTCCGTTTCCCTCCTTTCAATCCAGTCACTCACGAAGCCACGACCTCTCGCAACTAAATTATGGATACGTTCATTCTTATTTTCATACATATTACGATGAAATCCTGGCATTCATTAATGGCAATGCACATTTGACAGCATCAGTGCCATCAGAATGTACAGTCCACCTCCTGCACTGCACTGGTCACTTCAGAATAATCCATGTTTCACATGGTCATCTTTGAAAAGGGACACTATGTAAAATGGTATATTTACGACACTTTATTCTCTGACTTTGTTTGTCCTTATACTTGCACTATAAAACACACACACAAACACACACACACACACACACACACACGGATATCTGTTCCGCCAGCCAGGTAATCTGCATTTTTAACCGCGTCTTCAACATTCACCTAAAAGAGCAAAGCGTTGGCTAAAGGAGCAGCTCAGCGCCACTCGCATGTGTGTGTGTGTGTGTGTGTGTGAGCGTGTGTGTGTGTGACCGTCTCTAATTCCTGTGCGGGGCCACACGCTGAGCCGCCCGCCTGAAATTCTACCTCCTCTGGCATTTAAGAGCGCAGCTCTCCCCCTCTTTCCTCCTCCCTCCTCCTCTCTTATGGGCCCTTTTCCTCCCGTCTCTCCCCCGCTTTCTCTCATAACCTCAATGCCCTGCTGCCGCTCTGACTCTCTGCACACACACACACACACGCGCACATAACAAACACACCACGTGCACGGCATACACACAAGGAGACGACTCTGACCGAGTTGCTGTTTTTTGTCCGGAGAACAACTTCACGCAAAGTGAAACAATGTTATAAAAAGAGAGAAAGTGAGCGAGGAACTGTCTCTACGTTGGGAAGGAGTGTGTGTGCAGGTGTGTGTGAGTGTGTGTAGGTCTCGTTCCCAGGTGCAGGGACAGAAATCCCGCTCTTCTACCCACTGAGTAAGAGCTGCTGTCCGGATACTGCAGATACACACACACACACACACAAACACAACAACACAACAACACAAACACACACACACACACACACAGTGAACGTGTGCTACCTGACAGCAGAAACAACCTTGACATGGTGCCGGCCACCTCTGCTGCATACCAGCACACAAACACACAAACACTCACACACACTCACACACTCCATGACAGACGATGAAAGTGACAAGTTGAAAAGATAAATAAAAGGATTAGATTTTTTTTTTTAAAGGTAAAATGTACCTACTCTTGTTCAGAGTGCATTAAAAAACACTCGGATAACGGGTGTCCTACCGACTCCATCGGCGATGCCGGGTCATCGTCAAGTCAACCTCCAGGGGAAAAAAAAGAAAATCACCAAAAAAAATCAAAGTTTTTATATCTCTCCTCCTCTTCTTTCTCCGGTCTTCCTCTCCTCTTGGTCCTTCCTTCCGCTTGGAGGGAGCAACACAATTACCAGGCTCTGCGCCGCCCGCACTGATCGGCTCTGCGTGTGTGTGTGTGTGTGTAGATGTGAGGGAGCGAGAGTGTGTGAGCGCGATGTGTATGTGACAGCCAGGGAGAGGGAGCCTATAGGTGCACACACAGCCAGCCAGGCAGTTGGGACGGAAAGCTGTGCCGCTGTCCTAATCAACGACTTAAAGCCCCGATAGCGGCTCATGAATATTAAGCAGCGCTTTGCATATGCAGTCCCTCGGGCCCCGCTGCCGCCGCCATTGGTGGAGACTTGACCAATGGCTGCGGGGAGGGGTGGAGCAAGGGGTGGAGACAAGGAGGGAGAGAGAGCAAGAGGGAGAAGAGCAGGTGGAGAGGGAGGGATCAGACAAAGAGCCATAGAGGGGAAGAGAGAGGGAGGGAGGGAGGATGGAAGAAGAGGAGAGGAGAGGAGAAAGAGACAGGTGAGGAAGCGACGTCCCGCTCCCTCCTCTTTCTTTCCTTCTTTATCTCTATATTCATCTTTCTGATTCTGTCTTTTCTTCAAAAGTTGCTCTGCACCGGTCTCTAATGTTGAAAGGTGGGACAAATAAACGGTCTCTTTGTTTCTACGTAAACAAATTTAACAAACACGAAGGCCACCAAGACATTCTTTCAGGTACAAATGGCAGATTTGTGTTTCCGCTTCGCCACCGAACACCAAATGTACTAAATCGAGACGAGAGGATTGCGAGATCAAAGAAAAAGAAAGTGTGGGCTTGACCTTAAAGCCGAAGCCTAAATAACGTTTCACACGGCAAACATACGGAGCCCGTCGCGGCTCAGCGGTAAAACACGGGATTATGGCAATTCTGAGGCTGGTGTCCTTTGTTGTGGAATGATTTGGGAATGATTGGGACGAGGTTTCCCCGCCGCTCGCTGTGTGGTTGAGCTCCCTGCCGCCTCCAAACCAGCAGGTTGTATATTCCCAGTATTTCCAATATTTCTTATATTATATATATATATAAAACAACTTGGAATGAGGGTATTGTCAGAGCGAGAGGGATTCTCCAGGAAAATGATCTCACCGCTCCTCGATCTCAGGGGTGGGAGGAGGAGGCAGGAACGAGAAAAGAGGGAAGGGTCTTTTCTCTAAAAAAAAAAGGGTAACATGGGAAACCCACAGGGAGACCCAGCCCGGCTTCACGTATTTCTATCGGACTTTTCCAACTCTCAGACACTTCCTTCACACAGAATGGAGGGGGGAGTGTGGAGAGGGAGATAGAGAGAAATAAATCGGAGGGGTGGAAAAAAATGGGGGGGGGATGAGAAGATAAAAGAGAGTGGTTGTGATTAGCAGCTTTGGAAGAGAAAAGATAATAAAACATTTCCTGAAACCAATCTCTCGCTTTGATGTGCAACAGTATCTATAACCTCTTTTTTTCCCCTCTTTCTCCGACACACATTCACCAACCAGTCAAACGTGTCACCTCGGATCTGTTGGCCGACGGCAGAACATTCATATTACTCGACTAAAATACCCCTTTTCTTGAAGTGACCACACAACGTGAGGACGTTAATATTGTTGCTGTATGCTGACAAAGCATCCGTGGCTCTCTCGTTCCACACGCCATCGAGTTATACATCACCAGAACATGTAATGTTACATTTAACGCAAGTTGTGTGAAATAAAAACAAATGTGGCTCTAATGAAACCCAGATAGGCAATAAGCATGAAGCGACATGCATACACACAGCACCATAAGATGGGAAAGTGAGAATCATAAGGAAAGTAGGTTTTTGCTGCTTTTGTATATGCTGAATATACGTTTACTCCGACTTTCAGGCTAAACATCTCCTCCAATGCATCAACGTGCAACGTGGCATTGCTTTTAGGGTCTTTTGAGAGACGTCTCATGGTGGAGCGGGCTCCAACATAGACGACAAAGAAAGGGCCTTTATGACTTTACAAAGAGATGCATGTATTTAAACACGTATACACACGGATGCTATGGTTCATGTCCACAAGCGCACACACACTCACACACACACACTCACATAAACACAAACACACAGTTATGATGTATCTAGAGGCTTATAAGCATCGACAAAGATGAGTGTGAATCAATGCTGCCGTCACTACTGGGCAAACAAATCCTTTACCAAACCCCTGTGTCTCTAACTCACGCGTACATGCAGAAAGATGCGAGCAGAGGCATCGGCAATCTTTGTGTCTGCGAGGAAACATTACGATACATAGATTACACGTTTTGCATCATAAGCATGGAAGAAAAAAAAATGCAATCTGCTTCGGGGAAAATTAAAAGTGCAGCAGAGAGACGTACATATGCATTCACCTCTTTCAGGTGTTGCGTAACGGCCTCTGTGTGATGAACTGGTCGGCTCATGGAGGGGTACGTCTTCGTTTCTGTCCAAATAATCTAGAAACCTCTCTCACCACACTTCTACATCATGTGATTTATGCTTGTGCTCTATGCAGTTTCGATTAACATATGATTTTGAAGTACTTGATTCATAAAAAAGAAAAAAGAATGAATTCTTCGGTCACAAAGTCTCAGTGATTTAAGTTGAAGCCTGAAACCACCTCAGCTCCTTCTCTCTTTCTGCCTCCACTTTTCCCTCTCTGACCCCCATCCTCCATCGCCCTGCCCCCCCTGACTATTGATTGGTTCTCAGTCAGTGTGTATGTTGACAGTGACCCCTTAAGGCCACTTCTCTCCCTCTTGCCGGACTCACCCAGCTGCCACGCAAACCTCTTAAACACAAAGCTATTACCGTAAAAGCCCAGGAAATACCCCGCGTGTTCACCAGTGTGTGTGTGTGTGTGTGTCGGCTCTCTGGCAATCACATTCCCATGATTTCTACGAGACTGAAGATGAAATACATACTCTACCATAAAAAACACCCAGTCAAAGTGTGGACTATAATCACAGGCCATTATTATACGCCTGCCTGTTTGTTTCGTCAAGTTCAGTTGCGTGAAAGCTATTGTACTTTTTTACGCTTGTCTAGTGTCTGCAATTGCGTGTGTGTGTGTGTGTGTGTGCGTGCGTGTGTGTGTGTGTGCGTGCGTGCATGTTTTGACCCGGTGGGAGTCTGTTGACATCTGTGGAAGAATTATCCATTGCAACTCTCACTGACATCAATCACACCACTCGATAGGCCACGGCAAGTTCATTCAGGGCAGCGTGTGTGTGCGGATATGTATATGTGTGTGTGTGTGGGGGGGGAGGGAGGGGGGTGTTGTGTGTGTGTGTGTGTGTGTGTGTCTCTGTACTGGTCAAAACAGTCTTTAACAAATTCAGGAGGCGGTCACTTAAGCAGCTGACCTCAGACCACGCATCGACACACATGTGCCCGTCACACACGTCACATGACTGAGGCTAAAACGTCAAGCGAGGCGACATACCAATTTTCACAAATGTGACTTTTGTGTGTGATAATCAAATTGCACACAAATTGTGTTTTTCTGTTGTTGTTTTTAGACATTTCATGACAATTTCAATATTACAACTGAGTAAAGCTGGAACAAAACTTGAAAGAAACAATTTGTACATTTTATAAAAACACAATCCTAAACTTTTGTTTTTGTCAAAGGGGAAAGCGAGCTGCCAACCCGAGAGAGAGAGAGAGAGAGAGAGAGAGAGAGAGAGAGAGAGAGAGAGAGAGAGAGAGAGAGGGTGTAGTTCACCATTGGCCAACAGAGGGAGCTATGGGCTCTGGTCAATCTATAGCCAACTGCAGCACAAACACTTAGTAGTTATGTGAATGCACCAGTGTGTTTATCTGTATAACATACCACATTAAATCATCTTAAATCATACCAATAACTTAAAAAAACATATATAACATCCAATTTCATCAAGGAACTTCTCTCTCTTGCTCTCACGCACACGCACACACAGTCTCACAGGGACAAGTGAGAAGTTATCTGATAGCTGTGTCAGCAGGTGCAGAAGAACACGGTGAGGAAACGGACAATTTGACCACAGACCCCCCCCTCGCCCGCCCCCCCCCCAACCAGAAGCAGGAGGAAAAACCCGAAAAGTCATTTCTGTCACCAAACTGTCCGATTGGCGTAACAGCAGTGAGAACTTTTTTAAAGTCACGAGGTGTTATAAGGTAAACACTACACTGTAGCTACAGTTTATTTTAGGATGTGAGTAAGTGAGTGTGTGAGTGAGTGTGTGAGTGTGTGTGAGAGTGAGTAAGTGAGTGTGTGAGGGTGTGAGAGTGAGAGTGTGAGAGTGAGTGAGTGTGTGAGTGTGTGTGTGAGTGTGAGTGAGTTTGTCCATGTTTCCAAGGACGTTGCTTTGCTGCATATAGAATGTGTTGTTCATTGTTCCAATTTATGTCTAAATAAAGTGATGACTAACAAGCAAATACTGATAAAACTTTTATGTTATTGCAACTTCCTGCAACATAAATTTGACAGGAAAACCCTGATATTTGAGTCTCATCGTCACCGATCGATCAGCTGACATTGGTACATCTCAAATCCGAGCATTTGAGCATAAATAAATTGGGATGCACCGATACCAATATTGAATATCGGGCTGATACCGACTCAAATAGCTCGATCGCTATCGTGACAATGAGGCTGATTTATTCAATTCTATGTTTTTATGTATATTACATTATATACTCAAATCCTGTTTTAAT
Organism: Pseudoliparis swirei; assembly: GCF_029220125.1. NCBI lineage: Eukaryota > Metazoa > Chordata > Actinopteri > Perciformes > Liparidae > Pseudoliparis > Pseudoliparis swirei. The sequence goes on from NC_079391.1 coordinate 8,123,974, forward strand.
TGAATTTTAATTCCTGTTACTTTTGAATACTTTTACCAAGTTGCTGGTGCACAATTTATTATAGTATTAAAATATAACCATGCAGTAAATTGAAAATACTAATTTGTAACATTTTGTTTTGCAAATGTAGGAAAGCCTGGAAGGCATTAATATGTTCAGTGTTTCATCTTGTGCAAACAAAGACACACTCAGAGGCTTGGCACAGCTTACAGAACATATGGATTATTGGTAAATAAACAGATGCACATTGGGTTTAGTGAAAAATATCAACATTGTGTAGGCTTATTACAAAATACCCAAATACTCAAATACAACATTAATAATGCGGAAAAATCTATTAACCTTTTGATTGCTATATGTACCTACTAAAATCGGTGCTTGTGTGCATGTGAGCATGTGTGTGTGTGTGTGTGTGTGTGGGCAGGCGTGCTTGTGTCCCCCCCAAGGCACCACCAGGGAGAAAAGGGGCAGTGATGGTGATCAAGGCCAAGGAGAGAACACCAGCTGCTGGGGAAAGCTGCAGGGTTTAGGGGGCTTTCTGGAGCCTGTCACCACAACGGAGTCTGGGTAACCTTTGGAGGACGGTACATGGAAGATACACACACACACACACACACACACGCGCACAAAAGCACACGCATGTACGCACTGCAAATCAAAGCTTATGCAATCACACATCAAAAATCAAATCATTCAATATACTTGCAGGTTTGTGTGTTTGCCGTACACAGATTAAAAAAAATTTCAACATTATTTAACCACACAGATGACGAACACACACACACACACACACACACACACACACGCGTGCATTAAGAAGCTTCTAATCTTACGGGATGTATGGCGTGAGTTCTTTTAAACAGAGAGTGATGCGACAGCCCTGTTATTCCATACAAAGGTCAGTCAGGATTCACAGCTAAGACAGAGAGAGAGATATAGACAGATACTCTACACACAAAGAGAGAGAGAGAGAGAGAGGGAGGGGGAGGAGTGTGTAATGCGGTGACAAACAGAGGGTGAGAAAAAGAGTCATATGTCGAATGTGACCTTGGCGTTTATAAAAAGGGAAGCATTAAGCTTCTCTAAACTTTCACATAGTTTTTCCATTTGTAATATAAATGTTTATAGACAAACATACACCTAAACCCAAGCATTTAAATGTAGTTCCTTTGGTATCTATTACAACTTGCAATTATGTTCAATCGATTATGAAAAAAAGAAATATACACGCTCACAGAGACACACTGGTCAGTGTTGGGGCCGTCACCAGGAAGTTCCCCCCGTGGCGGTCTGGGACTGGGCAGCGTCACCACCCTGGTGGTCAGATGGAAGCACTGCGCCCCATCGCAGAGTCAGAGGAGGGACCTCATCAAGTGGGGACGGGGAAAGGGGAACGATCTGAGCTGAACCGGGGTGTGACCTCATCACAGGTGGACAGACGGGGCAGACGTGATAGATGTCAACACTGAAGATGAGTGTCGGTGTGTCTGAGTGTGTCTGAGTGTGTGTGTGTGTGTGTGTGTGAGTGTGTGTGTGTGTGCACATCATTTCCGTTCTGTCCAGGTTCATACACTCTGCATTCAGATACTTTGTGAGCACAGTAACACATGTGTATCCTCCCAAATTCAGACTCACTCTCACACACACACACACACAAACACACACACACACACACATGTATATAAAACCCTCCGCCTCTTTTTGAGCACATCTTTTAGTGTGTGGTAAAACGTCGTTAACGGGGATGAAAAGTTTCTGAAGTGTAACGCGGGGCGGGGGTGGATAAGAGTTGATGTGATGGAAGGGGATCAAGGTGGGAATCTTACAATAATAATGCATTATTAAATAGTTGCATCACCACAGCACTATTCTCTTATATTCTTGTCATCTTATCATTTTTCTGAACCTCAGTGCGACCTCTTTCTCTCCTGCCCTCCCTCTCCTCCTCAAGTTTTGATATATTCCCAGGGATAAAGTAGAACCAGGATGTAATTATACACGGGGAGAGTATTGCCTGTAAGAAAGCATTGAGTGTGTGTGTGTGTGTGTGTGTGTGTATAAAGCAGTGTTTGGTATTGAACTAGGTGATTTCGAAGAGGTGCGCTCCTTTAATTACGCCACTCTCAAACAGAACATGAGTGGGCTATTCCACCGGGATTAGTCGTCTCTCAATGCTGCCTTTTTGTTAATGCAACACACACACACACACACACACACACACACACACATGTATGCCGCCTGTCTAAAAAAGCCCATCTCTCTCCGGTAGTTCAACACTCAATTTATTCAAACTGAGGTGCGAGCCAAGTGAATAATTCCACTACTAATAAAGATGGTGAGAGAAAAGAGTGCGTATGGAGGAGATGAAGGGGGAAAGGGATTAAACAGCAACGGTGGGAGGGGGGAGGGGGGGTAAAAGGTTGAGAGAAAAGGCAAGAGCTTTCAGGAAACAAGGAGATTTTCAAGGACAACAAAATGTGAAATCTAACCTTAACATCTAAACTAGTGAGCGTGGATATCTGATTGGACCAGTTGTGTTTGTGGGTCACATGTATGAATTCAGGAGGAGGGCCATGTTAAAGACGCGCCATATTTAACATCATGAACATTGACGTAGAAGCAAACAACTATTGACGATGTAAACATAGAGGGAATCAAGTCTCTCTCCCACTGCGCATGTTGTTATCGGAGCTCCTCCTCGCTTTCTTTCCACAGTGAGGCCGGCCGTGCATGTTTTTTAGTGCCCCACTGGTCCGCTCTGCACCGCTCTAATAGGGCCATCGCAGCTGATGACACCGCCCCCACCGGCAGCGCCGCTGGAGGCGTAGCAGCCGCCCTCCGGTTCCCGTGAGTTATGTCAACGCTCGGCTCGTAGTTTACAGCCGCAGGGAGGCCATCGAAATGCTCCCCGTTCCTGATCGAGCATCTTTTATTTTTTTATTTTTTCAATAAGAAGGAAGAACACAAATCAAATATATGTCACAGGACATATTTAGAAAGTCTATGCTTGAGGTGATGTACAGTACGGCCATTACATAGTTAATGCCATTATATTAGATCAAGTTCATTTTTTTAAATACAAAAATGTCTAAGTTTGAAAAACCTTCGTTAATCTTTTGACAACAAATGTGTGGATGACAAAACAACGTCCACTCGTCGTTGATCCGGAGCTTTCAATCATGTCACACAATCTTCCTCAGCAATGTCGTGCTATAAAGACGTGCACAAATGTAACTATTTGTTTTTTAATTTATTTAATGTGAATACAGATAGGCCTCACAAAAAGGTAGATAATGTCAGACAAGGTCAAAGGTCAAACATCCCCTCAACTTAAGAAGAACAATTAGAACAAAACAGAAAAATAAAATAAAAACCGGTAAACGGCATGTCTGTCGCCGGCGTCGGGAGAAACTAAAAGAAATATTAGAAATTTAAAAAAGAAAGGTTTTAGCATTTTTTATCACCAAAAAACGTGTTGTTAAGCCTCATTCAGAAACAAGTTATCGTCAATTTAATAATAAAAAAATGTATATGAAATATGAAATGTGTTTTTTGGGTCCCACTCTCTGTATTTGTCAGTTGTTGCCGTCAATAAGAAGAACGTCCAGGTTCAGATATTGTTCATGTTGCTGTTCACAGGATGTGACTGACGGTAAGACGGTGAAATGGAGTTCACGTGTTCTACAGGATGGATGATGTCATTGCATCCAAAGAGTAAAGGGGACGGCACCCGTCCACACCGCGAGACACACGGAACATAAACACACACTCCACTTGGTCCGTGTCTAATGACGTGTGTGAGTAATTACTTTAAAGCCAATGTGTGTGCGTGTGTTTAAGTGTCTGTGCTCATGTATGTTTTTATCTGGGGCCTTTGTCTGCGTCTGCAATGAGTGTTTAATGGTGTGTGAGGAAATAATCACTTAATCGTCGCGCTGCCTCCATTTGAGTAGTGTGTGTGTGTGTGTGTATGTGTGTGTGTGTGTGTATGTGTGTGTGTGTCCTGGTGCGATTTTTTACTGTAACATAAGATGAAAGATGCAGACATGAAAAGGGAAGGAAACAGTCAAAATAGTGACAATGGAGGGAGAGAGGAGTTGAAGTGGAACAATCTGAAAGGAGTGTACAGGTGGAAAGAAAGGCCTCTACCTCTTTATCTCTCTCTCTCTCTCTAATTCTCCACAATAACCCTTCCTTCCGATGTTGCTCTCCGAACCGTCGGCCTGTGAATTTATAGTTGGCCCAATGATTGCTTCTCGGGCCATGATGGCTGTAAATTGCTTTGCCATTTGGTAAATGTTGGCAGTTAGAAGGTATACAAGTAATTATTTCCGCTTGTGCTGATTGAGACATAATTCCAAGACGAGGGCCCGGAAAAAAAAAATGACAGCATTTTGAAACAACTCTGTTTTAATTTCCCAGCATTCCTAATTAGAATCTGTACGAGGGGGCCAGAAATAATTAAACTGTCAAGGGGAAATAAATACGTATAAACAAGGCATAATTTGTACAGCGCGCAGCACCTTGTCAGGCCAAGACTTTTTTTGTGAAGAAAAACAATGTGGGGAACAATGCAGGGGCATAGAGGACACACTGAACGCGTAAACACACACACACACACACACACACACACACACACACACACAGTATCTACAAACACGACCTACTCGAGATGACTTAATATTGTAGAACCGCTTTATGAGAATATTTGATCAGTTTGGGGTTTTGTGCTAAAACAGTTCAGCCCTTCTTTGAGAGACAATGAACTTTGGAGCATAAAATGTTGATCTAAAAAAATCCTCATCATGCCCAATCCTTAAGGTTTAACCCTCCTGTTACCTTTCGGGTCAATTTGACCCCATTCAATGTTTAATGTCGGTGTTCTTTGGGGTCAATTTGACCCCAGGCTGTTTTTCACTGTCAAACATATACGAAATATCAACTTTTTTATATATTTAAAGGGCTATTTAGGTAGTCAACAAACAAACATAAAGCACCTCACACTTAAACTTGGGAAACAATATTAATTCTAATAATTTTCTGGAGGTTTTAATAGCTGGGGTCAAATTGACCCCGAGGGTAAAATATGTTAGTAAATGTAAAGGTAACAGGAGGGTTAACTTTATGTTGTGTATATCGTTCCCGGATCACAGCGATTACTTTTTATGAGTACAAAAGCATAACTGCAAGAACCTTTGCCACCGAGACCCGTATCCAAAATGTATGAATTCACATGTGAGAAATAGATTACTGCTAAGAGCTGTGGCACGGAGTGAGACTGCTAACCACAACAAACATCAGCAGAACATTAAACGGCAGCGCTAATTAAAAGACGCAGCGGCGGCACAATATCTGCCGTTCCACCACCACGGCCGGTGGGAAAGGAGAGATTCCTTCTTTTAATCTATGACACTGAACACACCTTCAAAGACAGCGACACCGCAGCCATGTACGAGACGCATGTGAAGTCCACTTCACCGTCTCTCTCTCTTCAGAACCGTGAATCCACACGACAACACAAGCTAGAGGAGTGCTTCTCAACCTTTATCAGTGATTTACCCCGTGTGAAAAATTGTTTTACTCCAAGTCTACTCCCCTGATCAGTGCAAAGCATTTTTTGATTGAAAAAAAAAAAGTAACACATAGCGCTCTGCCATCCGTGTCTGATTGAATATAGAATATATACCATTCCCTTCATGAACTTACACTTATAATGTATTGAATATAAATTTAATGGATGCTCATTTTAAATAAAACATTTTTTAATCTCACGTACCCCCATTTGAGAACCACTGACCCAGAGGACGAGCAGAGGAGCATCGTCTTTAACGATGCACAAACGATTCAACGTAAATACTGTGCATGACATCAATTTATTCGTGTTTTTTTTCATAAAGAGAAACTCGTGTTGTCCACCCACATGTTTAATGGCCGTAGAGTTTCACAGTGGAGCCGCGTCTTTGTGGATTAGAGGCTGTGGATCTCTGGTGCAGGCTCAGGGCGAGCTCACTCTGATCGGGAGAGCTAATGGAGATGCATTCCAACTAGTGACTCAATTACAATCTGACATCAGCTTGGAGACCCCAGCTTTGCCTGAATACACAGCAACACACACAGAACGCACCCACACACACACACACACACAGTTGGCTGTTAACTCACTCCAGCCTAAATGAATCTCGTAACGCAGCAGATATCACAGGCTTCATCGGGCGCTCACTGAAAGTGGCCTCAGACAGAAAGTGTACTGGTGTAACCTGGTAATTCCATTTACTACCAAGTGTTTCGCTGACGTTTTTATCTCGTGTGAGAAACAATAAATTGCACAAATTGCTTAAAATCCCTTTTTTCTTTGTTGCCAACACACAAACAACCAGATAAGACAAGTGCAAGAGGCTCCACACAACGGAGGAATGGTAGCCTGTATGTGGTGAATATACAGGGAGGTCCTGATGGGATCAGACAAACGTGGGTTTTTATTCAGCTTTCTATCTCATATAACACCATATTCTTCAAAGGATTGTCACCACAGAGCTTTGAAGTTGAATTGTGATGCAGTTTGCTCCTCTGAATCACCCCCAGCCTACACTAAGAGAACAAAATGATGTCATTGTTCAATGTTGCTAATTTACTAACCAGATCCCTTCACTCAGCTAACGGGCTACTGAAACCAGCATTGGCGTGAGGAATGCTTTAAAAATTAAATTTTAGTTTACGATCAAAATCTGAAGGGCGTGAGGTTTCTTTCGATTTTTCTCTATTTCGGAGAACAAAAAATATATAAAAGGACTTTTCTGCTCACAGAGTAACATCCACTATTAGAAGCTGCGAGAGGCTCTTGACACATGTACCGCAGACTAAGGTCAATGGTGTGCTCAGATACAAATGATTCTCATCTAATATTAATAGGATATGCTAAACGTTAACACAGAGGCAGCACAGTAAAGAACAGCGACTCGGAGTGTGTGTGTGTGCGTGTGTGTGTTCACATGCATGTGTTTTCATGCTGTACAGCGAGACAAATGAGAAAATTAAATTAAAGAATGATAATATAACTTACCACGTTAACAATCTGATGCAGTAAGTATGCTTGTTAATATTTGGAAACAATCAAGCTGACCCCACAAGAGAAACAACAGTGTTGGTTGTTTGTTGGAGCACTTAAAAACAACCTTATAATGTAAATTAAGTGTTTTATGTTGTCCTGACAGGCAGTAAGCCTTCTGAGTGGCCCTGTGATGAATGACCTTTAGTCATCTCAGGAGCAAAAGGTGGAAGTAGCCTCAGGTTGTAATGTGGTGCCGCAAAATGTGTTTCAAGAAGGTCATTTCTAACGATTTACAGACAGAACTGACAACCAATATCATCCTCGGGACGACCAAATAACAAAATGCTTTTTTGTTTTGTTTTTTACATGCAACAACTTTTATAGTTGAACTCTGAATGCTGAAATGACAAAAAAAATACTGTAGAAACCAACAAGACTACGCGAGGTTGATGCTTGAAAAAGTCTCAATGAAAGTGTAAAAAACCCAGCCCATTGTTGTCAACTCTTTTCCAATGGAAGTCGCAAACACAACAAGTTCCAACAGTCTGTAAATCCTAAGATGTTCGCTCAGTCAGCAACACTCAAAAAGTCCCAAGTTCACCCGTCCACCTGCCCATGTTTCCCTCTGGTTCGACACACCTGGTACACTCCTCTCTTGCGATCTTTTAGAGGCAAATAAAAGTAGAACAATTATAAATTGTTCAGTGTCAGAGTCTCACCACTTGTTAATGTCACACGTGGCCCATGGGCAGCCAATCAAATCCAGCAAAAGGCGGGCTTTACTACCACTGCCTTCCAGTGTGGACAATGGCAAATGCAGACGAAAGGTTGATATTAGCATTTTCTAATTACGATGAAGTGCATAATTTTTTTCCCCTTATACTCTTCATCCAACAGCAGAGTGTCAGCGAGAGCTCGACATCTGGTTGATTCCATTATTTTCCCGTTAATTACGTTTGTTCGCCCGGGTGTGACGCACCCCTGCTCCACAGGTTCATCGGCGGTTTTGCCCCGACGCACTTTGCCGAGGGGTGTTTCTGAAGCCGCCGTGCTTGTTGCAATCAGGTCCTCCGTGTCGCTGCGCGTTGGCCTGGCATTCTCCGTCAGGGGTTTCCACCAGGTTATCACAGCGTAACGACAGCGCCTCCAGTCTGGAGGGTGGAAGGACGTCCGTGTGTCAATGAGTATGAAGCAGCAACACGGCTCTCCAACGGAGCAGTGCAGTACGTGTGTGTGTGCAGGTTATTTGTTGATGAATAAATGTTACTCCTCAAAACACGAGCCAAGATTACGTGTCTTGTCAGAAAGTCACCCGCTGATTGTTAAAGTGAAGAGGGGGTAGGGGGGGGGGGGAGGTAGCCCCGGAGCTTGCAACAACAATGGTTGCTATTCTCCTTTAAGCTGTTAGAAAAATAAATTACATTTTATGAAACTGATTAACTTATAGCAATCATCAAAAATAACAGTTAATTATTAACATCTATAGCTGTAAAATTCACTTATAGTAGAAGCCACAGTTCTTGTCCATCCCCCTGAGAACGAGGCTGGAACGAGGGCTGGGAGGCGGGGTTAAAGAAAACACTTGTGCACTTACACTTATACCTGGAAGTCAAACTTTGCGTCATGTGCCACTGAGAACCTTTAATATGATATAAATGAACCCTGCATTCAATGCCGTATGCCGTTCTCTTCATACTTCATTTTGTGAGTGTATTACAGTCATATTTGTTTCTTTTTTTTATAATAATAAAAAAATGTTTCTACAAAATATTAGCCACCCTAGCTTTAAGCTTGCTTTCTGTCTAGATATTAAAATGAGACAATATTCTCTCTCATTTTGCAAAGTAAAGGTGCACACTGAACTTTTACTTATACGCTGATAATCACAAAATGTTAAACTAACAATGAAAACATGGCATGCAAGTGTGCATATGCCTCCTCTCCTCCTAAGTCGTTCTATGCCTGTACTGTGTGTGTGCGTGCGTGTGTGTGTGTGTGTATGTGTGTGTGTGAGAAACAGTCTCCTGTTCTTTGAAACAAAAACAACCATTTAGGCATGAACGGCAGCGCTTGGGAGACATCAATATTTCAGTCAGGTGTGTCGAGAGAGAGAGAGAGAGAGAGAGAGAGAGAGAGAGAGAGGGAACATGAAGGCAGCAATGAGGGGGGGGACCCTTGCCATTGTGAGGCATTCCCATGACTGACGGCGAGAGTGAGACTGTGTGTGTGTGTCATTCCCCCATCCTCACCCCACCCCTACCCTCCCCATTGTATGTACCACCTCTGTCACCTTTCCTCTAATCAGGAGTTTAAATCAATGACGTTGTCCAAAACTATAATTGCCACTCCTTAAACTGCTTCTCTCGCAATATGCTTTCACCAAGAAACCACTCGGCAGCAGAAATACGCCTCTGCGCGTGTCGGTGTGTGTGTGTGTGTGTGAGCTGGATTAAGAGTATTTTCTCATTACGGGCAGTGTCTGAACGAGTAGAAAGTGCTTCTCGCATTGTTTTACAGCATCCTGAAACCTCAACGCTCAGCACTAAGCAGCATAATATCCTCTAGTTCCACGAAGATGCCTCATAGCCTCAAACTCTGTCGTCACGAAATCATCGCGACTCAGATATCATTTGTCAAACTGTTCAAGAATGAATTATTCCCGTGCAGCGACAACAAAGTTTGTGGAAGACACATTTGTTTGAGGATTGTACCTAAATTAAAAAAACGGGTCTCTTTATGGGTCTAGACCAGGGGTGCTCAATACGTTGAGGTGCAGGGTCCTGCTCCAGAATCAAACCACCGACCCTGTGATTAATGGATGGTCTGCATTCACCAGAGTCCACCGAGTCCACCCAACAGTTTATTCTGTGAACTGTGGTCACAGTGGCCTGCGAATGACGAGTGCATCTTGTGTGTAAGAATACAATAAAGTCGACATCCGACACACTTTAAAAGACACGAAAACTATTGCTACCATGTTATTGTTGTTTAAATGTGACAACCAGACTCGCTTCAGAGATTTTGAGAGTGGCAACTACCCTGCTACTGTGTGTTTGTCTGGGTCTGAGTGTGTCTGTGTGTATGTGTCTAAGTGTGTGTGTGTGTGTGTGCTCGGACTAACTGCCAGTCTGTGTTAACCTTGGCTGATGTACCATTAACCAGAGACAGGAGCTTCCTTAACCTGACATTGCTCTGACAACAGGAAAAATACACACACACACACACACACACACACACTGTTTGTCAAGCGAATGAAACAAAACTAACTACTTGCACCTCTGAAGGAACGGAGCCCTGTGGATGGATCCAGAAGAAAAAAAAGATGGAGGAGCCGGAAGAATGACAGCAGCGGCGAGACGCCCGATTCTTCCTGCCTCTCCAACAACGAGAGGGACAGAGGACTAGAAAAAGATGTAGAGAGGGAGAGAGAGAGAGACCGTGACAGAGGGGGAGAGAGAGATGGAAAGAGAGATGTCTGGTTAACAAGGTGCTGAGCACGGCGAGCCCTGGGGAGTCCACGCTCCCTTACCCTCTGAGATTAGATATCTCTCTGTCGATCCCACTCTCTCTCTTGTTGCGACACAAGGGGAACATGCCACTATCACAGGGGGACGCCCCGGGAACCATCTCTTCCCCCCACCGTCTCCCTCTGCTGTCAGACAGAGAATCACTCTCTTTCTCTCCTTCTCTCATCCCTCTTCATTCTCTTTCCCCCCCCCCCCTCCACCTTTTATATTGTTGAATAACAACATTTCAACACTTGCGCTTCAAGTTGCGTCAAAAGGGACGTTAAATATCATGTGACACCTCATGTCTACGGGGGGCTGTCGATGTGATGTACGGATTGTAAAGCCGTTAGACACATTCATGATTTTGGGGGAAACGTAAATTAAATTCTCTTGACCTGAACCCCGAGTGCTGCTGACCGTCAGCTCTAATCACACGTTGAGAAAGAGATGTGTGAAAAATGAACTGGAAGGTGCAGGAAAACAAGCTGGTTCTGTTCACGCCGACTGCATCTTTTATTGTGTCTAATTATGCTTTTTGAATCTAGTCTGAAGGTCCCTGGTTTGAAATGTGGTCTCTTATTTTTACATTTATGTACGTGTGGTTCTGATTTGAGCGGTGGGAGGGGGTGAGGGGTGGAATTAAATCAGCCTAAATAATGTAAGACACGTGCAATTGCCTTAGAGTGTAGTAATATATGTAAACGCTCTTTCCTCGGCCTTCCTGTTCTTGTCTTTCCTCTTCCTTGTATCCTCTCTCTCTTCCCCTTCCGACAAGCCCGTTTCTCGCTCGCCCTCTCACTTGTTTGACACCTCTCTCCCACCTGAGCATCTCAATGTGTCAAGACAAATTGGCCGAGACTCACATCGCTTGCTCTCTCTCTCTCTCTCTCTCTCTCTCTGTCTGCTCACAACTCAACCGGAGAGAGAGAGAAGGGGAGCACAAGAGACAGAAAGAAAGAAAGAGAGAGAGAGATTGATAATGTGTGGAGCGTGGGGGAGGAGGAGCAATATGCATCAGAGGAGAGGTGAAGATGGGGAGGAGGGAGCTTCAGAAATATATTTTTTTTATGATGAAACATAAAAAGGAAGAGAGCGGAACAGTGACCAAAAGATGGGCAACAATACACATTTTGATCTATAAATTGACTTTCTTTGTTTCTTTCTTTATTGTACCTGCTTCCCAATGGAATTTGAATATCAGGTGTCGATCTGTATCCTGTGAAAGCAGCTTCCATTACAATCTATGTGTTTCATGCAAATAAAAAAAGTGATCATTAAATAAAATGCTAATTAGATATATATATATATCAATTGGAAGACCTTTTACAAACTGTTTTAAGATGAAGTCAGATTCAAGCCCCGGGCAATATTCTAAAATATCAACGGCTGGCTGCATGAGGCTATAAAGGAAACCTTATAAAGCTGCACATGCTTTCAGTTTGATAACTATATGACCTCATGTTTTATCGCCAACCTTTCAGCATGTCTCACGGCACACGCTTTGTGTGAAACTGAACCAATTGTTGTTCTGCCCATTGCTGTATTCATTCTTTGAACATTTAAAGCGTACGATTATAATCAACAATCAGGTGTGATAATTTCGTCAGGTTTTTGCTGTTTGGAGCTGTTCTAATGCTACATTATGGCATCACATCACTGAATAGCTACAAAATCAATAGTTGGCTCTGGTGCGTCTGAGTGTGTATATAAACAGTGTGTATGTGTGCACGTGTGTGAGTTAGATAACGACATATAGCAGCATATAGCATCATTACATTTCGGGTAATTCAATAATATAATAGTCTATATGTTATCACAGAAAGCCTATTTTATATACTCCTGTGTGATTTAAATATGTAAAAAAGTAGTTTTAAATGAAATTATAGAAATGGTATATTAGTTTTCGGTGCCCACTCAAAGCTAAACAGCTGTTTGCTCCACTTCACTCTGGCTCCCACATAAGTAAATACCTTTTCTATTAAAGACCCTTGTGTTCTCTATCATACTTTAACACACACACACACACACACACACACACACACAGCTCAGTACAGAGGCCTATAGCATTGCGACAAAGAGATCAGAGAAACGGGCAGAAAATAATAGAATCTTCATCCCAGTAATCCATATTCATTCCTCTCATCCCTCCTCGCCTCGTCGCTCCCTCCCTGCACGCCCGCTTCCCCGTATCTGACATTCAAATGAGTTGTCTTTTCTCCCTTGTTAGACACAAACGCACATACACACACACACACACACACACACACACACACACACACACACACACACACACACACACACACACACACACACACACACACACACTCATCCTCTTTCTTGGATACTTTCTGCCCCGTTGCACCCGTGATGGCAAATTGAGTGCCTCCCGTCTCTCTCTCTCTCGT
>NC_079391.1:8141935-8184435 GCF_029220125.1 Pseudoliparis swirei
CAAAGACGCTTAAATATATATGCAGAAGCCACTCCCAACATTGCCAGAAACACACACACACACCCACACACACACACACACACGCGGTGTCACTAAGCACCAGCACGATTATTGCAATGTTCACTAATTCCCATGAACCTTCACATTAGAAATAACAGAGACAACTACTCAGAACCTACTCTCTGTTTGTTTAAACCAATGGTGTTCAGTTTGCAGCACTTTGCCACAAAGCAAATGAAAACGAAGAGGATGGATGGTCGAAGAATTTCTTCAACATGAAAAATTCTGATTTATGACGATATGATTCCTTTTGTTTGGATACAAAATAATTGCCAGATGTAGCAGTAATGTATCTTTCTATTGACATCTAAAGAAATAAAGTTTACTGTTGCCAAAACACTTTTAATCCTGAGCATGCCCACTTCCATCCCAAACGTAAAATAAAGAACACTTTCCTGAAACGGTTGATGTTCTCACTTGTAACATTTATTTCACCGTGATCATTGTAACGGTGGCCAAGCTGCAACTGCAAAAGGTTTACAGTCAATCATAAGAATTGAAGGGCTTGACGGCTTTAAGTGGAACCTCACTTTACAGCGTGTTTGGCTTTAGAAATAAAAACAGACATCAAACTTTAGTTTTAAACTTGATTATAAAGCGACCCGAAACGTCGAGAGATGACATAGATCTCTTTAACGATGCCTCCGAATATTGTAAAGAATATAGCACGGTTTCAAGTTTAAATGCTTATAAATGAGCTTTGCTGGTGTGTCTTCCCGGTCGGTGGGATCAGGTGTGATTTAGGACGCAGTTCGGATCTGAATGTACAGCTCGCGCTGCCCATAATGCGGCAAAGAGCAGTGACGCTATCAATTTACACCGTACACAGTCACTTTGCACCAAAGACACCAACACACACACAGACACAGAGACACACACACATACCCCCCCCCCCCCCTGACACAGAGCACGGGCACAAAGTTCAGGGGGATTAATTCGCTGCATCATGTCATCAATCCTACCTTACCCCCTACTGTCAGAAAAAGAAGGAACAATTTGGAAAAAAGGAAAACTGAAGCATAGCTTCCTTAATATCTTTTATTTTACTCCTTCTCTCCTCTGCTTTCTCTCACTTTCTCCTTTTATTCTGACAAAATATTCTCCTCTTTTCCCTCTCTTCATCAATCTATTCTCTCCTGCAGCCTCAGCCAGCCCGCCTTGATGAGCGCAGGCTCTTAGTCACATTGAGGTCAGTCTGTGTGTGCGCACACACACACACACACACACACTCACACACTTGGATACACGGGGAAGGGGGTCATCCTGGCAGGGTTACGCTGCACAAAGTCAGCTTCCCATAATGTGGCCGCCGTCGCCTGCATCACACCCTCATGATCCAATTAGGAGCCTGGATCCCTCCAATCAGCTGCCGTGGCAACCAACGGGGAAGATGGGCAGGCAAAGGCAGGCGGGCAGCGCCAATCTCGTAAGTGCTTTCAAGGGATTAGGTGGGAAGTAAGGGAAGGGAGGGGAACACCTCCCTCTCCCTCCATCCTTGGAGCTCTGGTTTTGTTGATGAGATCGGAGCGCTACAACACGTCTTAATTGGCCTCACGAATTATTGCCGCGCTTCCAAATCCAAGTGGAAGAAGTATGGGTGGAATGCTCATGGAAAAGTGAAAACCTGCTCACACAAAGGCTGGAACACGTTCGAGAATAAGGACAAATGAAAGGGAGCAGGGGGAGATATAATGTACTTAAGGTGACCGAGGAGTAAAGGACAAGGGTCACACGGCGAGATTGTAATGAAGAGAGAGAGAAGAAAGGAAGACGAGCGCAAACAAGGAAAAAAGAAAAGAAGAGGGAGGACGCCAGATGAAGTGTTTGAGACTCGAGAGAAGCAGGAGCACCCTTTGACCTCTCGTGACCTCTCCAGGTCTCAAGATGTATGCGTTGGATCAGTGCGGTAAATGAAATGCACATTTTAAAAAGGTACTGCGTCTGCAAAGTGCCAAGAATACATTCCAGGGGGTATTTAGCTCCACGCAGTGACTATACATGCTAATGTGTGCATGTGCATGCCTTTACAGATTTACCTGTGTAATCCATTAGCTTTGAGAGAGAGAGAAAGAGAGAGAGAGAGATCTTGATAAGGTTCAGACACCTGGCTGTAGTGAGAAGCTGTTATCAGAGCTGCTAAAGGGCAGAGAGCATAAGAAACCACAAACACTTTGAATTACAGATACTCTATCTACTAATTAGACACACACACACACACACACACACAAACGGGCACACGCACTACATAAAAGAAGAAAGAAAACACAAAAGACATACACTTCTTGTTACAGGCAAATAATTCTGCACACAGACGTGCCACGCCTTCAGTTCGGCCTCGTGCACTTGTGAAAGTGATAAACAGGCAGCGCTATCTTCAATAAACAATTTAGTTAAAGCCTATAGAAGAATAGATATTTGTTTAAAAGCTTTTAGCAGCGATTATCCACATATCATACACGCATAAGAGTTGGGGGCATGTATCTTATAATATCTTTAGTCAAACATTTAACATCTAAAATTCCAAAAAACGGCCAAGCGTGTGCTATTAGTGATGTAGTCTTATCTACTGGACGTCAAGCACGCACGCACGCACACGGGCAAGCAAACAAACATCCAACGAAGGGACTGATAATTTACATCATAGCTGATAATATTCGCAGTGTTTTTTATGTAATCTATGACCTCTGCTGAGAGTTGTAGACAGCCAGCGACACTGGCAGCACCTCAACCAGCCACCTCTCCTGAGCCTCGAGGTACGGCGACCTGCAGTTGTTTCAGTTCATCAAGTCACATTTCATAATGCAGTGAGGTAAGATGAAAAGTATGTATATACATATATATATATACATACATATATATATAATATACATATATTTATTTATCTACAAATATGTATATACATACATATATTTATATATCTACATATATGTATATACATATATATATATGATTATATATACATATACATATACATATATATGTATATATATACATATGTATGTATATATATACATATGTATGTATATATATATATATTCCTTCCTGTAAAGCCTTGAGCGAAGTGAATGTGGTGTGAACAACCTGATCAACAGCCCATTAATACAATGTATTCATGTTGTGCTGGACTAGCCTGTGACACGATGACAACTCTACTTATTAAACACAAACTTTTTCTTGGGTGATTTTTCATAAAGTGAAAGTCAGCAGTTTTTTTCACAACGAAGTTAATAACGAACGCATTAATAATGTATCCATTCACCTGCATCATACTGTGCCAGTATTGAATGTCTGATTACCAACTTTTACTTTTGTCGTTTTTAAGGTCAGCATTGTTGTATTGGTCTGTGTGTGTGTGTGTGTGTGTGTGTGTGTGTGTGTTTACCCACCGCTGTGCAGGTTTTATCTTTCTCCGAAGCATTTTGCTTGAGGCGTCAGGACCTCAATTAAGGAGAACTGCTTGTAGCAGCCATGAGCTTGACACACACACACACACACACACACACACACACACACACACACACACAGTAGTCTAAAGTATGAATATTTCACAATATCTAAGTCCTTTTACCTTGGAATGACCTGATTGTCCCACCGTGTGTATGTGTGTGTGTCTCTTCATTTCCATAGAGGTATGTGGAAGTGCATTCAATCTACTGCTCGAGCAAAGACACGGACGCTAATACAGGCACAGAGGACTTGGTCCAATGACACAGAATATTCAGAAAATAAATGCCCTTTTTGTTAGTTTTTACATCTCCGTGGCTCGGTGATGCAGCGTTCGTCCTATATTTACCACGTCGAGGAAAGAAATATGAACCGACATTAATCACGCCACATTTAGCAACCATGGCCTCTAAATAATTACTCTCTAAATAATAATAATAATTCGTGATGGAAAAACTGAAAATAAATCTTTCTGTTCAACTATAAAGACGTGGCATTGCATCGAACAGTAATGATCACACTTATTTTACAACACATTTTACATCGCATGCCACGTGGTCGGTTCCACACGACGTTCACTGGTTCGGTTTATGGCAGAAAACAAGAATCTGAAGCGGTCAGAATTTCTCACATTTTCATAAATAAACAACAAATCAACTTAAATCAACTTAAACTCTAGTCCGCTAACTCATAGGTTGGTTAATAAATGAGTTACCTACTTCAATACAGCGAGTTGGCTTGCACGTAAAACACACACGCAGACACACACACACACACACGAGAGCAGGAGGGGAATTCCTTATTCTCTTTCTCTCTCCCTCTCCCTCTCTCCCTCTCTCCTCATGGTTATTTAAGAGGCCAGTTAAAAGGTGTCTCAGAGAGAAATGCTGCACACATTCCATGTGCATTAATCACATGCGGCAGCCTCTCTTACTTCTCATTTTGCTGCATCAATTACCAGCCTTTTTAACAAATTCCCCTTATCAAGGTGAGTCGCGGCACACGTTATAGAGCCAGGCAGGGAATAAAACAACATATAGGGAAAAAAGGCACGGAGTATATTGGAGCTAGAACTGCTCTGTCTCGGACTGATACATCAAAAACATGAAAGCAAGGGGATCATTTCTCTAAAGGGGAGATGTGTAATTTCAGCTATGTTATTAGGAAACAGGGACACGATGGGATGAGAGTTCAGGTCAGATTTCTGGCACAAATAACTCTAAAATATAAAAAGACAGAATATTTAGATCCACTGACACAAACGTGGCGTGACAGGCAGACGAGAGGAATGAGCTGAATCTGGGGAAAGTCCCTCCCACCATGTTGCTTGCTAATTTTAAAAAGAGCAATGCCTCAACAGACCTGATCGCTTCATCTTTTCTACACGTTTTCTCTTTGAATGACACCTATTTCCCCCCTCATCATACCGTCCCCTCTCAACCCTCGTCTTCTCTCTCTCTCTCTTTACCCCGTGCTTGCCAAACACCTCTCTCTTGTGTTCACATGAAAGACAATTAGACCGAGCGCGATCAAACCCTGCAATGACAGTTAGTGTCCACACACCCAGAGGCACAGTCCACCTCTGTGGAGAGGAGAGGAGAGGAGAGAAGAGGAGAGGAGAGTTGAGGAGAGGAGAGGGGAGAGGAGAGGAGAGTTGAGGAGAAGAGAGGAGAGGAGAGATGAGGAGAGGAGAAGAGAGGAGAGGAGAGATGAGGAGAGGAGAGGAGAGATGAGGAGAGGAGAGGAGAAGAGAGGAGAGGAGAGGAGAAGAGAGGAGAGGAGAGATGAGGAGAGGAGAGGAGAGTAGATGAGAGGAGATGAGGAGAGGAGACGAGAGGGGTCTTGGACCAGTTGTTTAGATTTCCTACTGGTTTATGTATCTCAATTCAGAGTCAATTGACATAATACCTGACAATTGAAGGCCACTTCTCATTTATATCCCCAATATGAAAAAAAGGAGACAGAGCGGGGGAGGACAGAGAGACACTATGATAGGTGATGTGTCTCTGTCCAAACAAATCGGCTCTATACCATATGCCTCGACATGAGTGTGTATATCTGTGTCTGCGTGCTTATAATCATCCACATCACCATTTCTGAGCAGGAGAAGGAAGATGGAAGAGGAGGAAGACGAATGTGATAAGGAGGGTCAATAAGCGGAATATTTTCTGTCCCATAATTCTCACAAAGCCTTTGAGCCACGTGTCTCTATTCCACTCAGCACGATGCCCGAATTGGCATGAGCATTTCTAGTCCACGTCACCCGAGGGTCGAACACAGCACGCGAAGGGCTGAGGGTCGTGATGTTGTTCAGCGGCCTGCCGAGTGAAAGAAACCCAAAATGGCTTCACAGGTTTCTAAGAAGTGTCAAACATTCAGTCCTTTTTTTGAGAATTCCAGAAATCTGTCTGGATCCTTTGGAAAGGCCTTATGAAACATGACCGACCTCAGAAAGACACTAAATCAACACAACTAAAAGGTGTAAAGGAGGAGAGTCTGAAGAGCAACACATGTGGGAGGAGATGGACTTCCTACTTCCTGTCAGCTCAAAGAATATGAAAGTAGCGGGCCCCCATTGACAGGATATATCAAAGTTTGCTGTTACTTGGAACTTTTCCTGTGGATTAAAAAAGCATGTCTGTGCTGAGGAACAAAAGGGGTTCCGGTCCAATCGAGGACCCATCCCTCTCTCTCTCTCTCTCTCTCCCTCTCTCTCCTCACATCCCATCATGGCTCCACTGAGTCTCGAATAAAAAAGAAAACCGTTAAAAAAGTAGCCATTAAAGAAAAATGATATATGTATGAAGCGGCTGATTAAGTTGTTGAATGAATGGCTGAATGAGCTCAGCTCTCACCAGAGTAATCCGTGCATTGATTTAGTCAGCTTTACTCATAGAATTGACCATTTCTTATAGATTATCAATACTTGAGCCACTTAGGCCATTTAGAGGTGACCAGGCAGCAAGAGTACTGTTGCTACTAATGAGCATGGAATTGAGTCACATTTAGTGGAAAGTACATCTGTGTGTGTGTGTGTGTGTGTGTGTGTGTGATTGTGTGAGTGTGTTTTTTAAGTGCTGCAATGATGTATTTTGAGTAGATTAAAAGTTATCACTTATTGATTTGACACTGATAGTGAAAGAAAACGAATCTTTGTGAATATAAAGCTGGAGAAAATGTGAAAATTAATCAAATCGGACACTAGTAAAGACAGTGAGAAAGACAGAAGTGTGTGTGCGCACACACACACGCACACTCACACAGACACACACACACAGCTGAGTGGTGGGAAGGGAAAGGAAACCCGAGCTGGACCAGGAGTGGGATAACAGGAGTCCAGGAATAGTGGCAATCGATGGATGGATAGAGGGAGGGAGGGAGGAGGGAGGGAGGGAGGGGGTGGGGCAGGTGGTGAGAGTTGAAGGAAGAGATGAGTGGTCTCCTGGGTGGAGTGGTGATAGTCTTGCTGAGTGTCTGTGAGACCGAATCCGCTCCAAACTGGAGGGGAGAAAGGCAGGAGTAAAGAGGAATAAAAAGAAAGGAAGAAAGAAAGAAAGAAAGACAGGTAGGGGAGTTTAAAAGGTAGAAGAAATGAAACCAACTAAGCCATGATGACGAGGAGAGGGAATCCATGACAAAGACGTGGAGCGGACGATACGGGAGGAGGAGATGATGAGAGGTTAGAGTTGGAATACAAAGAGTTACATGAAGCGTGTGTCGCCCTCAGCCTCCACGACGCCCTCTTACTGACTCCGATTGCTCTAAAACATCTTTTATGATTATGTTAGAATTACATTTCTTATTAAATGAACTGTAATATGAATCTCGGACTTCAAAACAAGCTGCAGCATGTCGCTGAGGAAAGGCCACATATGAGGAAGTCAGAGGGATAAACTATCCAGTCACTGCGCTAACAGAGATATAATAATCCATCGTCTCGCAGCTGATCCCACTTCCCAAAACCTTTTTATTCATACCCAATATATTGTAATAAATGAGCGACAAAAATGCCTCTCGAATCAGTGAATCAAAGAAAATGTAATAGTACAATTACATTGCTCTGCAAATTGAACTATAATACTTTGTCTGCATTCGAGATTGATCAACAACGAAATGAAGAAAGAGATTATTGTTATAAGATGTATTTGATAAATAACACAAACAACCACAACCACACACACAAAAACACACACACACACACACACAGCTCTAGAATAGCTTTAAAAACCGGTATTGATGAGAAGGCCCAGTCAATGACCATCAGAGGAAAACAGAGACCGCCATTAGCGAGCCAGTCAATCGCTAAAGCATTCTGGGTAATTCTAGCACACACATACATTCAGACACAGGGATACACACATTGACAGTAAGAGGACACCCCTCAGGGGCATCTTAACCACACACACACACACACACACACACACACTCTAAAGCAGGACTGCATTTATTCCATCATTCTGTTTTTGCTTTTATCTATGTCCCTTTCAGCTTCCTATCGCCTCATTTTTCCCTATATCTGATTTATTCTACCTCTCATTTTACCTCTCTCACCCCCCTTCTCTTTCTCTCTCTCAGGGGTAAAGTGGCGGTTGGTTGTTCCTCGGGGGTCTTAACCAACTGTCATTAGTGCAGTGCAGTAGTTTGTGTGTGTGTGCACGAGTGGTGGGGATGATTGTGCATTAGCCAGCCAGCTAATCAATGGGAAAAACCACCGAGCCTGAGCCCCTGCTTCAGTTACCATCAGCGCTATTTATAGGGAAACACACATGTCCACAAACACAAATAAAAAAAACACAAATAGCCATGCAAGTAAACAAATACATGATGTCACACACACTGTTGCTACAGAGAGTTTAACTCAGGCCTGTGAATTTAATCCCAACTTCAACCGGACAAGATTCAGGAAATTAAAACATGTTCTCGATAACTGATCTTTCACCGTTAACCGACGAGATCCGTGCCCTGCATGTTGTGCGTGAAGAGCCTAACAAGTCGCCCGGCTGCAACGACGACCCGATGCACACATGTTAAACCCATCACGTACTGCCAGCTGCAGCGTACGAAGTACACGATGGGTGGAGTGAGCAGCGGCGACGTCGCCTGCTTTGTCGTGGACGCATGGCTCCACTTTCCAAGTCTTAGCTGTGGAGCGCCGGCTCACTCAAAGTGGGCTGACCTTTAAGGTGGAACCAGCTTTTCTATTTAGGCCGGTCCTCCGGAGTTCTGCTCAGCCTCTTTTTTATTAGCTGAACAGAATTATAACTGTTAAACAGACAAGTTCAGTGACGAGGAAGACAAGGAGCATACATGTTACTGACTCGACCTCCTGGAGCAACAACATGCGTTTGTTTACCTGTAAACTGACAGTAGATCATCCGTCTGTGGACGTTCGTCACTTTGTGCGTTCCTAATGTTTTAAGCTACGCAAAGCTTCCGTGCTGCGCACAACGCTTTACAATGTTTGCCAAACGGTTACTCTGGTGGCCCAAAGGTCGAAGAAGGATACCGTGTAATTGCAATTTGCGACCAGGGACCTTTGTTCTCTCTCTCTTTCTCTCTCTTCATCTCTCTCACTCTCTCTTGAACTGTCCAACACATCCCAAATGCCAAAGAATATTCTTAAAATGCGTAATAATTTTTAAAAAGAGTTGTTGTTGTTTTGCTCATTGTAAGTAAAAAAACTATTTTCGGGTTCCATCTTAATCCAACAAGTTACAACAATGTAACTGTTTTTCTCTCACTCTCTCTCTCTCTCTCTCTCTCTCTCCTTATCTCCTTATCTCCTTATCTGTGTTTCCTAGTGGGAGTGACTACTACATCTGCACAATACTTTCCATAGACACATAAAGTGGTACACTCCATCCAGCGACTGGGCGAAGCCTAAATGAGGAAGATTGAATTTAAAGAGCCTTCTTTCAATAATGAAAAGGCTCCTGTCCATGTAATATTCAATTTAGCACATAAAAAACAACATAAGTACAAGTCTTTTCCACAAATATTATACAATTTCTGCCCCAAAGATCATCATTTTACATCTATAATATAGTTGTTTTTTAAATTTGTATATATTATGTTAAATATAATACAACATAATTGTAAATAAATAAAAATATTTCCATGTATGAGTATGTTTGCATGAATGAATATGTGATGTGCAGTTGTGTATGGGTGCATGCAAATTTACGTTCACCTATCTTTGTGTATTACTCAGAGGTCCCACCCCCACCCCCACCCTGTGATACACAAACACAAACAGTCACACACATAAACAGTTCGAGCTTAATGAAGCAGAACTCAGCCTGGTGCCCATTAGCCTGATCATTAATAATTTCTCCCTGCATCCTAACACACTTATCAACTTGCAGAGGAGGTTGCGTGTGGGTGTGTGTGAGCGGAAGTGTGTGTGTGTGTGTGGGGGGGGGGAGGGTATGTGTGTGTCTGTTTGTGCCTGCCAGTGCTTGTGCACGTTGGCAGATAAGAGATATGGTTGGTAATGACGTGCATGTATACGTATACACATGTGATCGTGTTTATGTCACTGCTGCTGTGTGAGAACATCAAACTCCAATTAAAACACACGCATTAGATACAACAACTGTAGATGTGCTTTGTGGTCTTCCACCCCATTTATAAAAAGAAGGCATGCTAATAGAAACATGTCTCTGTGAAATGCAATCCAGCCACAGCACCTCAAACATCCTTCACAATGACCAGACAGTCCAACCGACACCTCTTGAACAGGATTGAACTCAACCTGAACATTTAAACCTTCAGCTATTAGTGGAACCTGTAGCAACTGTGTGTATATTAACCATTTGAGTTTTTAAAACAAGCCAGTGAAAACGACGATAAAAGGATAAAAGTGTTGCCACAAAAAATGCAGCAAAACATCAAATCACAGCAGATGAAAGAGACAAAAAAACCCAGAACAAATAAATAGTTTCCATCATAATGTAGACAGAATTGTTTCAGTTGATACATGCACCAATGAAGGCTGTAACACACACATGCACAAGCACACGCGCACACACACACACACACACACCATCACCTTCCTGCTGCTGTTGTGTCAGTATTTCAATGGAGACGGAGGCGAACTCAAGATTGTAAATGATGTACCATGATACGTTATGAACATGGATCCATTCCTTGTCCTCCTCCTCTTTCTCCTCTTCCTCTTCCTCTGTGTCTGATCTAGATTAGCACTTAAGTGGCACTTAAATGGCTCTTACTTTTGGTACTTTTGTAGTTTGACTTGCTTGAATAAATGTTACTTTCTGGATTCTTGTTGTTCTGAGTTTGTACTCGTGGTTGATTCACTTATTGTAAGTCACTTTGGATAAAAGCGTCTGCTAAACGACATGTAATGTAAAGATATTGTTGAGAGAGAGACAGAGAGGGAGAAAGGCAAAATGGAAAAGAAGAGCAAATAAGGATAACAGTCAAACAGCAACTCTGCAGCGTGCTGATGATAACACAGTCTTTCTCTCATTGAGACAACTTTAGTCCTTCCTTCTCACCTTTATTTCTCTCCTTCTCTCATTCCTTGGTGTTCTCCCTTATCCCCTCCACTGCACACTCTACATCCATCCCCTTGTTCCCCTCCCTTCTCTCTATCTCTGTGAATACGACATCAAAAGCCGGGGAGTGAGATGGGGGGTGACAGTGTTTGCCTTTGGTATGCAGGCGGACGTGTCTGCTGCCGAGTGTTCGTCGAAAGGCCTCTGCTAAGTGTTTGTCAAGACTTAGAGCCATTGTTCTCCTCTCAGATCTCAGACCGCTCCTTCTCTCTCTCTCCATCTCCCTCTCTCGCTCCACTTTTGTACTTTGATGGAGCATTTTACAGCTGTGTGTGTGTGTGTGTGTAGACCGTTTTGAGACATTCTGTGCGTGAGAGGTTGCACCGAACGCGTTCAGTCAGTGCTTTCCCAACATCACGTACACCAGCAGATGTATTGTGTCGATAAAGCTCTGATATAATAATAATAAAATGAGGTGATTTTGAAGGAGTCTGTCCATCCCTCCAAATCTTGCTCTGTCAGTTTCTCTTGACTCTCACATCACCCTTTTCCTTTCAGTCTCTCCCATCTTCCGTGGAGTGCTTCCCTGTTGTCTCCCTGTTAGACTTGGAGCGTGTGTGCGTGTATGTGTGTGTGTATGTGTGTGCGTGTGTGTTTGTGTAAACACAACATTCCTAACAGGGTTTACACTCAGGGCCTGGAAACAAAAATAAGCTTTTTCTTTGAAATCCGACCCGATGTTCTATGGGGTGAAACTGTTAATCACTGATAACCCTGCAGCATCTCATCTCTCACTCCCCATGTGTCACCCCCACTCTTCCATTGTCATCCTCCCCATGTCTCTCTCTCTCTCTCTCCGTCCATCTCTTCACCTCATACCTCTCTCCCTTCTCTTATTGTCTTTCTGGTGTTTCTTTTTTATCCCTTTCTCGTCCCCATTCTGTGAGATTCCACAAGAGAGTTATCATCTTGTCGTGGTGTTCTGCTGATCAGCGCTGCTGTGTGTGTGTGTGTGTGTGTTGTGCTGGTGGGATCTGTCAGTGAGCCTAGTGGTGCCAGTAAAGCAGATTATGAGTTGATTTTGGGGAAGGAGGCTGGCAATTCCTGTAAAACAACAAAGCCGCTCCATTAGCCCCCCGCTGGCGTCCCGAACACACGTCACTGTAACGCTCCCAAAACACAAGAGGAAGCTCGGCTCACCGACTGAAGCCACGCCAACGTCTAAAGAATCATGGCTTATCCAACACAATCCTTTTTAGGGATGGGTATCTTTTTTTTCTTCTTTCCGATACCGGTGCTAAACCGTTACCGGTGCCTGAACAGTGCCTAAACCGGTACTTAAAAGAAGAAGAAAAAAACACAAAACGACGATAGACAATGACGACAATAAAATCCTCTTCGGCCATGTTCCCTGTCAAAGCCGTTCTCATGGAGCACGGAAGAAAACGGATATCATTGTCGCGCTCGTAGCTCGTGTTAGCTCGTAGCTCGTGTTAGCTCGTAGCTAGCGCTATAGCTACGAGCTAAGAGGGGCCTTGGCCAAGGCCGTGACTGGAACAACAACTCCACCGAAGATCACTGAAGCGAGACGCTCTCTCATTCCCTTCCCCCTATCCACAGACACCTGTGGTTGTTTTCTCCCCAGGACCCTTCAAGGCTATCTCCATGGCAACGACCATCTTGCGGTCTGGGAACTTTGTCTGTTGTGGACTGGGGGAGGACGACACACCAAGGCCACTCACACACACCTTCAACACACTGAAATGCATTCACTACCCCCCCCCCATCCCACGCCTTCGCCTGCTTTGCCCCCCCAGTGTGACAGGACGGGGTCTGTGTCCGGCGCCGTGACGGCTGACGGACCGGGCTGGCTGCTTGTCGGTGCTGGTTACCTTCTGCCCCCAATGGCGGGGCTATCGCCCAGTCTTTGGCTTACCTCCCTCCCCTTCCTACTCGTTGCAAGTCATGTCTAAGATGTATGTGCTTATGTGCAATGGTGTTTTTGTTTCTCCTGCTCCCACACTGTACCCCTCTAGAGGCATAGTCGGGGGGTGGCTTTTCTTTTCTCGCCTCTTCCCTCATGTTATGCTATAATTTTCATCCACCCTTTCCAAGATGGCGCCGCGGACGGCGCCTCTGTGTCTTGGTGCGCGATTCTTGCACCTTCCGCCAAAGAAAGTTCCTCGTTTGTTTGTGAAAACATTCTTGGCAATAAACCTGTTTCTGATTCTGATTCTGATTCTGATTCTGGTTATAATGGCAAATTTATTATTTGTTGGCCTACTTTTATGAATGCAAGACTTGCAATCAACGTTACGGTACTAATCTGAGTTACGGCTGTTCTTGTCATCATCAGGGGGACCGGTCTCCTCATCGCGCCAAGCCTGACCACTGCTGTGCCCGGCACCTGCCATATTAGCAATGGTTTTTTGGTACCCAACCCTCATCCTATTGTGACTGTTTTTCATGTTTTTAACCCTCCTGTTACCTTTAGGGTCAATTTGACCCCATTCAATGTTTAACGTCGGTGTTCTTTGGGGTCAATTTGACCCCAGGCTGTTTTTCACTGTGTCAAACATATAAGAAATATCAACTTTTTAATATATTTAAAGGGCTATTTAGGTAGTCAACAAACAAACATAAAGTACCTCACACTTAAACTTGGGAAACAATATTAATTCTAATAATTTTCTGGAGGTTTTAATTGCTGGGGTCAAATTGACCCCGAGGGTAAAATATGTTAGTAAATGTAACAGGAGGGTTAAGACTATTTTGCAAGTTACCCGACAAGGAAGCAGCACAGCACAGAAAATGCTGTTCTCAAGATGAATACTTTAATTTAAATATCATATGTGTTACTGTGATCAGTTCCTTTTTAAATTCCACATGAGCTACACTTCTCATCAGCATTAATGAGGCTACATTCAACACGTCTCTTTTAAAGCAGGTCCGCCTGTTCCTCCTGTTATCTCCTCAGTCAGCTCACTCCAAAAACTCACTGTGCGGCGACATTACACCACTTACAGCAAACTTTACAAAGAACAATGAAGTCATAGCAGCATCACCAATCTATTCTCACCAAATATTCTCTGGTCTTGCATGGCTAAAAACAACGGTTATGGTTGGGAGAGATAACCGCGTCACGGATACAAGAAGCTGATGTTTTTGTTGCTTGGGGATTAGACATGAATCACATGATGTATAATAATACCTTTCGATTTACTGGGATAGTAAAAGTTATGCATATTCCCGCTTTAAAAGATGTAAGTTTATGTCTCAGTTGATTGAATAGTGCAGATGGAGAGAAGTGGGCACAATGGGACTCAGACAGGAGAGAAACTGGCCAACAAAAAGACAAACAGAGTGGCAGGCAGACAAGCAGACAGTAGATTTGGGCTCTATGACCTGCTGCTATGGGATACACACAGAGACACACACACACACATACACATGTACACACACACACACGAGTTGGGATATCCAGACCTGCCACTGAACGGGATTACCTCCGTCATGGGAGGACTGATATCCCCTCATCAGCGCACACAGACAGACAGACACACACACACACCATCATAATGGTTCATTGGGCAAGCTGTGTGTGTGTGTGTGTGTGTGTGTGTGCGTGTGTCTGTATGTGTGTGTAAAGAAGTCTCTGATGGCAAGGATTAGGGACTCTTGACTCTCACAGTCTCTCAGCGAAGAACCAACCAGCATTAAAACACGAACACAAACACACACACACATGCAGGCACACACACACACACACACACACACACACACACACACACACACACACACACACACACACACACACACACACACACACACACACACAAGCCATGGTACAGTACAGAGTGCTGCTTTGGATTTCACTTTAGTGCTTGCTACAGCACATATTTGACAAAATAATATATCCAGTTCAATCCAGTTGGTTTGTTCGAGCACACAAGCGAGTGTTTCTTTATCATGTAATATAAGAAACATGTTTTGTTCTCTTTATATTTCCTATCGAATGACCATATATATATATATAAATGTATGAACGCACTAAGCACATTGTTATATCGTTTGCTGCACGCTGCATTTCAAAAAGGTGCTAAATGTGAAATTCAGAACATTAATATAGCAGCAAACGACTCGTTGCAATGTAAAGATCTAGTGGAGGCATGAAGTCACTCTGCTTGTGTGTGTTATCTGTTGTCGTTGTTTCTGCGGTTATTACCGTTAGCTTCTAGTCAATCCTAGATAGATTCATAAAGAATTGGGAGACCATTTTGAAATTATAGTCCATTTCGCATCATATGTATTATTTTGTAATTCGATCTAAATGATGTTATAGAACATGTTTACTTTTAACTTAGAAGGGGTACGTCTTTCTCTACAAGTCAGGCGCCTCCATCAGTAGACTTTAAACTATGCTTACAACATTACAACATATAGAAATAACCTGCAACTACATGAGGAGAGGCTCGAGTCATCCAGAGGGCTGATTGGTCAAACACAAACATTAAAGGACTGACCACATGCTGAGCCTCTAGGGAAAGACCAGGATGCTCTGTTTGAGTCCAAGGATTACTGCTCCATCACTATATCCAGCTGTTTAGGACATAGACATCTACATCTAAACGACGGCATATTCAACATGCACTGGGATACAGTGAGCATCTAGATTTCAGTGGACAACCCTCAGCAGAGTCACGGAATATGAGTCAGAGAGGAATTCAATGCTAAGAAATACAGAAATGGGAATAGCATGTCAAAATGAGAGAGAGAGAGAGACAAGATGAATGTTAGAGAAAGAGAGAAGGAGCACTTAACCCCTGGTTAGTGGGGTCGCATCCCTGTGGTAGTGCAGGAAGAAGTTCATTGCACATAGAAACACACACTCCCACACACACAAATGGATATACAGACACACAAAGAGGCACACACACACATGCACATACACAAAACCTCACGCATACTGTGCATCTACAAGCGAACACTTTAGGTGGTTTTAATTCTTGAGGGGGACCTCTCAGTCTCACTCTCTTCCTCCCAGTCTCTCTCTTTCTCAAACACACACACACACACACACACACACAAACACAAAAACAAAGGATTTGTGGAAATAACAATATAAGAATTACCAATAGTATTATAGCTGTCTGTGTGTGTATGTTTGTGTGTGTGTAGTTCTATGAAAAGTAGAGAAAATACACAAAGGGGAGTGGAGGAAAAACTGACACGGAAATCACAGAAATAGAGACGGACAACAAAAAAAAGAGCTCCAGAAAAAAATGAACCAGACGGAAGAAAATAGAAAAACAGACGGATGCACAGCGAGCAGAAAGAGAGAGAAAGTGAGTGCAACTCAGAAAGAGAGAGAGAGAACATCAATTATTTAGTGAAGGTAACGTGAAGCTTCCTTGGATCAGGCAAACTGCTGGCTTCTCCCCAGAGAAAAGAGAGAATGAATTAGGGTGAATTTATTAGAGACCGCGTTAGCGTGTGTGTGTGTGCGTGTGTGTGTGTGTCAATACAGTCCAGGCATCCACCTGGTTTCTGCTGTTGTGTGGTTGCATAGCCAAACCACACACACACACACACACACACAAACAAACCCTGAGAATCCCAAGCCTGTTTCCAGGTTCATTAATAAAACAGCAGCTCTTTATATGTGCTCTTCCCCTCGCTGTCTTGCCTTTCATCCTCTGTTTGTTCACACACACAGTGGGATTTGACTGTGTGTGCAAGTGTGTGTGTGTGTGTGTGTGTGTAAACCCCAACTGGGATTAGGGGATGGCCCACCTGTTTGTTCATCAGTCAAACAATAGTCAACCCCACTGTGGTACAATCTGATCCCTCTTTCATCTCGGGTAAAGGGGAACACTGCTCAATTTAAGCTTCTCTGCATTGATTCGTCTTGTTGCTGTCTTCATCTATGAAATAATATTACAAGTTATTTGTCTATGAACTGAATCAGCATCAACTAAAAACAATTGTGACATTAAAGTTAAATCATTTTTGGGGAAAAACTGCTTTGGAGTTGATCTGAGCCGTACGGTTGACGAACAGGTGCATCGCAGGAAGGAGAGACATTTAGTTAAATGTGATGAAATGAGAGCCGCGGTTAGAAATGCGTCGTTCGATATGCTGCAGATCGAACGCTGATCGGTCTCAAGCTTAAACACATTTGGAACGATTAACTTCATCAGACACTGATTGTGTTGTAATTAATTCTCACGAGTAATCGCAGTGCGATGGCACGGAGGCTCCCCCTCACAGATGACTTGCATAACGATGAAACAGAAATAGTATTGAACAAAGGCTTATCATGAAGCTGTCATGATGTGTATGGAAATGACATCTTGTAAAATTTTGTTTTTGACGAGACACTTAAAAAAACGAGTTTAAAAGGAGATGTAAAATAGATGTTAGAGAGATCATTATGACCTGGTTACCTCTAAAAAGCTCATAATATTTAAATCATGCTGCTAATGTCAAGATTTCTTTTCAATAAAAGTTTATATTTGATTGAAAAAAACACAATAATGTTTTACCTTATGCAAAACAGTTGCGATCGATGCATCTCTCCTGAAATCACGACTTCAATTTGTGACTTTTTCTTTCAGATAAAAACGCACACTGTTACATCTCTTTAAAAAAATGGAGCACCAGTGTAAAACATTATCGTCTGGAGGCCAGGAGTGATTAATTTTAACAAAAATAAATATTTTAAGGCTTTATCTTGTTTTTCAGTTTTGTTTGTTTCATAAAAAAAGTTTTACTTCCCTTCTTTTTTTAATCAATCGCCCTTAAAACAGCCTAAATCACGTATAAGGTTACCGTAGATTATATGTAAATGTTTAGTCCCCTCAAGGGCACACACACGCACACACACACACACACACGCACACGCACACCCTCCCCTACCTCCTTTGCCATCTTCACTTCCTTCCATTTTACTCTCTCTGCTCCCGTCTCTCTTCCACACACACACACACACACACACACACACACACACACACACACACACAGTCCGATCAGTCCAGTGCACAGAGGTGTAACATGTGAGTCAGAGTATTCTCCCCACGTCTACCTCTCCGTCTCACCTTTCCTCCTCTCCTCTGACACGACTTTATTCTTGCATCACAGCTAAACTTTTCTGTTACACCGTCTGGATGTCTCACTCGTTTTCAATCTCCATGTGATATTCCATATTATTATTCTCATTGTACAGAAGTGAACCAGTGAAGCAAACTCTTGAATTCTGTCTTCTTACCAGTTTATTGAGTGGCTCATTTGAATGCTGGGGATTTGCTGAGGCCGAGAGATTTTGAAGCCTGACGTTTGAGAAAAATACAGCAAAAAAACCAATTGATTACTTAAATGAAGGGGGATGAAAGCCTTAAATAACACATCCTCAGGATGCAGACGTGGCACTGACCATTTAAATGTGCAAAAGAAGTTCATCTGAAAGAGACACAGGTTAAATCATTGTTCACTGTTCTATGGACGATGGACGTCTTCTAGAAAAGTGCTTTCAATCCAACAATTGTGCCCGTTTCTGTTCCTTCAGTGAGTACCTCAAGACTTTTTTGGACTTGGAATTGTCTTTTTTCTTTCTCTACAAACCAAATGTATTTCTCTCAATCCGTCTGTTTATCCCCCCTTTGCATGTGTCTGTGTGTAGGTAACTGTATTTGGAGCATCATCTGAATAGTGAATATGAAGCTTTATGTTAGGTATGTACGCCTTGTGTGTGTGTGTGTGTGTGTGCTTTTGTGTTGGTGTGAATTAGCGATTGTCTTAAGTCTGTGAATACATATGGCTGACTCAGTGATTCTGTCTACAACACAGCAGCTGCATCTTATCTACTCCGCTGTGACGTGTGTATAAGCTTGAGTGTGTGTGTTTGTGTGCGTGTGTGTGTTGCCATGGTATCTGGAATAGAAATCTTAACAGTTTTCCACATTAGAGAAGGGGAAACGTCAGAATGCTATTGTAAGAGATCCACTTCCTGTCTGATAAGCAAAAATCTCTCTTTCTTTCTCTCAGTCTCTCTCTCTCACACACACACACACACTTCCTGACAAGCAATATGTGCTTGCTATTTTTTGCCATTCTCCTTCTTTCTATCTGTTCTCCTTCACTCCCCATCAGTCTGTGTTTCTCTCTCATAAGCAGAGGCTTGTTGCTGAGGGCAGGCAGGGCAGTGCAGATGAAAGAAAAGAAAAAACAACCAGTCAAAGAGAAAGACAGCAAGAAAGGAGAACACTCAATGTATAAGTGAGAGTACACTTTTTTTTTGTCACATGAATATTCACATTGTGAATACAAACTGTACATTAAGTAATGTTAAGTTGTAGAAATCAAACTAGATTATGGTTTGTGGACCATTTAGGGCCAAGAACTGAGATGGGAATCAGCTTTTATTGTGACCTTTAAAAGGTTGGAAGGCAACTACGAGGACTTGCTGTGATTATCAGTTTCAATACCTCCGTAGAAGCAGCACAGACAAAGGAGATTGTCTTCCTGTGTTATGATTGCGCAATCTGTGGAAGCAGCAAAAGCAGGAGGTCACCGGTGACAGAGAAAATACAATTACAGACACGCCACCAATTAAAGGAAATATTCAAATTGATCTCAATAGAATCCAAAACTTTTCAGAGAGTTCAGAGACTCGTAGAAATTATGCCAAAAGGCATCATAGCAACACCACAGCAGTGTTTCCTTTGGCGTCCATCTGTCTACGAGTGATCCTGACACGAAATGAGCCTACATCATTTAGACTTGGGCATTAGAACGAGATTATAGTTCAACACAATATTGATTGGCCATGATAATATTAACTCAGGTGTACACAATAACACAGGGATGTTTAAATATTATTCAGAACGCCCTTTTATGGATTTTGACTATATTCAGTCTTTTCCTCTTTTTCACAACACTCCATTGTATTGTTATAGCTTAAAAAAAAGAAGAGTGACAACATGCTAGCATGCCCTGCATGTGACTTATACCAGGGATATATCAATGACTTATTTTACATTAAAGCTTTGGTTGAATAGCTGTGAGCAAACTGTATGACCTCATCACTATGGGTGGCCCCAATAAGAATGTACATAGTCGAATCTGATTGGTCAAATCTGGCCTTCAATCAACTGGTTGTCAAATCATGTCTATTTGTGTTGCTTATTGATCCGCCTTTGTTTAAGCTTGATATAGAAAAATAGTAAAAACAACACTATTGGCTGAGATACATATTACTATCGCTGAGCTGTTGTTTCAGAACAATAGACAGAGCTGTTTGTTGCTGAAGCGTGTTAGTGTGTGTGTGTGTGTGTGTGTAGTTGCTGCGCTGTCCGTATAACTGACACGGAGTGGAGATTGACAGATATAAAGATGCGGTTTCTTATCCTGCTTGCATTTCATGGTTGTAAATATAACTTCTTATTCATAATTCCATTCCAAGGTCCTAATCCTATTTACCACGTGGTTTTTTAATCCACAGGAAGGGAAAAGATAAGGGGGAAAAAAGGACAGCAAACTGGAAAGAGAGAGTGCCCGGATGATTTTTTTTTTAATGTTCATGAAATTATAAGATAGTGAGTGCTCTGAAAGTTCTGTTTTTATGAATGATTTCCACATTTTAGGAGCTTGATTCGATTGAGAGTCGAATCAGGCTCCTTGGATCAAATCCTCGACTATTCAGGGTCACCCTTAATCATCACTCAACAATAAATGGGGAAATATGATTTGTGTTATTGTGGTGATATGAATGTAATTGATGCCGCATTTGTATCGCTCTTTGAAAACAGCTGTGTGGGAGAGTAACACGTTTTTAACGACAGTGAAAATGTTGTTTTTTATAAGAAATATTGATTGAAGCAGATTATTTCCTTTTAAACACATGTTTGATTTTGGAAACTAATACATTAATCTTTTTTTATACATTTCGAATTTTTTTACAAGTACTTAGACAGTTACATAGACAAGGAAGACTGAGCGCAGCATCACTCTGTATGTGCGTGTGTGTGTGTGTGTGTGTGTGAGAGAGAGAGAGAGGGGTGAAGAGAAGGTGGAATCTGTCAGATTAAAGCATACAATGTTTCTGTGAGTTATTAATAATAATGATTTTAGTGTCAAAGAAAGAAAGTATTGGTTTCAATACCGCCCAACCTTAATTTAGGCCAAATATTATAAACTTCATGGCAATATAGACTATCACTTGAAAGGTGTGTATTTATTTCAAACTTCAAAACAATGCTCAACAAAGGTGTAACTGCAGTGATTAACCGCAGTAGTTTGTTGCTGCATTGCACTTTGTTACAGTCTGCATTTGAGCTCCACATCAAACACTGTCTTCTCTTTCCTCTTATCCCTTCATTATTCTCCTTTTTACCCCCTTATCAACTTGTTTCCTCCTTTATTTGCCTTGTCTCCTTCCTTTTCAGCTCAGATCCTCTCCTTGCCCTTCTTTTTTCATCATGTTCTCTTTTATCCTTCTTCTTACGGTGACCCTGTCCTCTTTCGCTGTTCCATTTCCCCAGTTACTTCTACCTCGTAAAAAAAAAAAAAAACTTTTCGCTCCTGGTCTTGATTTTGTTCTGCACTTCAGTCTTTCTCTTTTTACTCTTCCTGTTGACCTGTGTCGACCCTTAGTGCTCATTGTCATAGTACCTGTGTGAACTATGTTTTCCCTGTGGATCCATGGATCATTGGTATGTGTGACTCCGATCTTCTTCCACGTCTCTAGAGTAAAGACCAAGGTCTCTCATTTAATGGTATTCAAATTTCAAAATGGTCTGGGAACGACACGTTTTTACTACAGCGCAAGTATATATATGTACATTTATCAATATTATGTGGAGATATTTATTTGCCGCGAGTGAAAAACATTAGTCAAACTTGACCGCTGTCAGATAATGTATATAACACCTTCATCAGGAACAAATAAATGCAATATAGTAAACTACTGCCCTGCCAGGAGAGTCCATTCATCACCTGGGTAACAATGCACCGGATTGGTATCTGCTGCTTGTGCCAGTTTACTGACCTCAATTACTGCATAAGCTGGTATCTCACGACAGTGGCTCTTTATTCAGCGACAGTGCGTGTCTTTATTAGGACTTTATAGCCTTATATGGTTCCCACAACCTATAATTTCAGCCACAGCTCTCAGAGTCTGTAATCATCATAAATAAATGCTCGCAACCAGAAGATCCACAGTCATTGTAATTGTGGACTTTTGTTGTTGTGTTTGTGGGTGGCTAGGGGTCGGTGGGGGGCTACATGTATTTGCCTGTGGGTCACAGTCGGCCCATCTGTTGTAAACTAAACCGAATCATACACACAGCTAGATATACTCCCCTGCAAACCTGACCTCACCATACCTCTCTCTCTCTCCCTCTCTCTCTCTCTCTCTCTCTGTGTCTCAAACACACACAATATACATATACGCTATATTCCGAAGGTCCTCATCAGCCTCTGATTTGATCATATGGGCAGTGGATTTACCCCCAGTAGTGTTACCGTTCTCATGAATTATCTTATTAAAGGCTAATGGGGTTATAGAATACATAGTATCTAGTTGATTGAATGTAGGGAGTGTTGTCCTGGATGAATGTGAAGAAGTACAGTGAAAGAACGCTTTGAAAAAGGAAAAGGTGGACAAATGTTCTACAGGAACCTCCTTAGAAAACTAAATTCAGCATTTCAGATGACAAGATTTGAAGTCACACACAGACTAACATTGTGTTTTTGCAGGATGACGGTTTTGCATCAGATGCATGACTTGCAAACCTATCTATTAACATAAAACAAAAAAGTGCATGGGCAACAGTAATACAAAGCGTCCCCACTCAGTTATTACGCACCAATTAAGCAGAGAGAGGCAGAACTACATCAATGCATCGCATGTATCAAAGGCATGACTTATTCCTGACAGTGACACACAAAAAGATGATTTCCCATTTTGCAGCACGACTTAAAATCAAAGCAAGGATGAAGAAATTCCGACAAGAGACTTTACTTCCTCTGCAGCAACTCCAGTGACAACGTGCATGCAACGTGAGTAAAAGCCCAGGAAGGTGCTAAATGTCAGCGTGCAACAACACACGTCAGGAGCTCTGACTCAAGCACAGAAACAGCTAGCAGCTACAGTCAGGCACACAAGACACATTCAAATTAATAATATAAAACTGATAATAATAATAATCGTGTCGATATGATGAGTTTGGCTGTTTTTGACTTACCATCCAGTTACTGGTACCAGCATAGCAGTTTCCTTCGAGAAGTCAAAGTCTCCAATAACAACGTGTTATTCTAGAAGTTTCTCCTCTACTACTGTCTTCCTCAAGCCCCTCCGGACTCCGCCTTCCGTCGCTGCTTGCTAAGCACCGTTGTTTTTGCTCGGTAACGTTAGCCGGTATAAATATTATTTAGTTAAACCGCGTTGCTTACTTCCCGGCTTCCGTACACGTTTGTTTTCTTTCCTCAGTCCACACTGTTGGGCAGCGGGATGACGCTATAGTGTTGGCGGGTTAATCAACTGCACCTGTTGCCTTCGTAGACGCGATAATGTCCACTTTCACTTTCCATTCGTTCCGATCCGGTCGCGAACCGCAGGGGCGCTGTTTCTCTAATTTGAGTACATCTCTCGTAAATATGTGAAAGCAAGAAGATAATAAAAGTATGCTGCACGAGGCTTATATTCCACGTGACAAAGAAAATAGAAATTTCCAGAATGGCTGCATGGATACATTGAAAAGTGATCTATTTGAGCTGACATGTCTTCTGGGCTTTTAAACAACATTTTATCTTTAAACTGTCCGGGAGAAACACATATACTGTGAAATGCACCACAAGCTCAATGTAAAAAAAGACATTTCCAATGAAAAAATGGGGCTCAAAGCATAGTCATTGTAGCTTGACAGACAATAGGCCATGGGCAAAGTGGCCGCAGCATTAGGCCTACTAGCTGGGTAAAAAGATAGGCCTGAGAGGACCTAGGCCTAGGGGGACCAGAATAAAAGGCCTCCAGTTCAGGCACTTGTGGGGGGGGAATAGGCCTATTTACTCTCTGAAGCTCTGACTCTCACAAGATTAAACGCTCGCCACTACTTTGGGTCAACAATAAGCTGCGACCATTCTGGCAATAGCATTTACATTCTTTCATACAGTAGCAAAAGTAAATATGCCATGCGTTCTGCTAAGTTCAAACAAACATCTTTGAGGAAAAGGAGCGGGATTTAGAGTGAAGAGGAGGGTAGAAGTGAGAGAAGAGATGAGGTACGTACGCTGTTTTCCGTTTGTGTTTATGCTCTACATCCAGAGATGGGGGGGGGGAACAAAATCATGAATATGCATAAAGCAAAGCGCTACACACAGATAGCAGCTGAGCTGATTCGGATCCGCCTCTCAGGTCGGTCATCCTCACCTCGTCCAGGTCGTCGCTAAGATCCGCGCGGAGTCGCTAGATCCGCCCTACTGCCGCGCACTGGGTTTGGTCGAATGAACCCACCCCCGCATCATCATCCGTTCACTGGCGCGGATTGTTGTTCCTCGTGCTTCTCTGCTGACTTTTCCAACCCTTTTTCAAACCTGATTTTTTCACCAGCAGAGCAGCCAGCCAGACATATTATAGGTAGTGTTGTGTTGTTGTTACTGTCTGTTTTAATGGCTATTTTTCGACTATCTCTTAGGGTTAGGGTGGTGTAAGCTCTCTTCTGCCTGCGCTGGCGAATTTTTCTTGGGTTCTGGGGCTAGTATATATAGTATACTTAAGCCCAAAAAAAAGCCGATTGAAGCTGGGCAAGGGGCAGGACGAGGAGCGCTCAAGCAGGAAGCTACGAGCGAATAGCGAGGAGCGCTAGCTTAGCTAGCTTAACGAGGGAGCGAGCGCTTGAGCTATTACGAGCTAGAGCTTAGCTTGCGAGGCGCTTCAACTAGGAGCGCTAAGCCAAGCTTCCATAACGAGCACTGTTTTATTTAAAACAAATGTGTATTTATTGACAAACCAACTTTTATTTAATCAACAATTAATTTACAGTTGAAATGTCATCCTCAGTTTTACAGAAGTGTTCATCAGGATCGATCTCTTCATCATTTCGATTTCAGAAATTTTTTCAGTGCTTAAACACAAACTTAAGTTTTTCATAAAAACTTAAATACATTTGAATTACCAGATTTTAAATAACCTAATTAAAAATAAAATATGTATTTTTAGTTTTTTTAAAAATTGTTTTAATTGTTTTAAAGTTTTTTTAATTTTTCAGAAGTTGCTGGAGTTTTATTTGTTTCTTTGAACACTGTTTGTTTTTTTCTGTTGTTGTTTGTCAGTCAGATGACTCTTCTTGTTTCTTTTCCTGTAACAACAAGGATGTTCCAAAACATTGAATTTGGTGGTGGTGGTGGCTAGGTGGCTGCGTGCTACAATACTGGGTGGACAAGAGGGAGGCGGTCAAAGAACCAAGGCGTGACAAAGACGAAGACACACAGAATTTCCGGGATATGAATCAGCTCAATTAATTAATTATACACATTAATAATTAATATTATAATCATAATAACATATTTATATTATAAATAATAAAAACATTTACATACACACACATAATTTTATTGTTATTATTCATTTCATAACTCTGTTTTTTTTCATTGTTCTTTTCATTCTTTTTTTCTACTTCATTGTGGTTACTTTTTATTTTCCTACTGGTGTAATCTTTGGATGATTTGTGAAGCCAATTCCTATGTTAACAACACTATATTCCCAGTGGAGAAAACCCAATAATTAGAAATAAAAATCTTAGTACTCTTAATAAAATAATGTGTAAATATCATAAAATTTTTTTCTTTTAAAATAATAAATTTTAATCAAACTATTTTATGACAAATTTTATATTTTTTTTTTTAGGACAACTCCATT
Organism: Pseudoliparis swirei; assembly: GCF_029220125.1. NCBI lineage: Eukaryota > Metazoa > Chordata > Actinopteri > Perciformes > Liparidae > Pseudoliparis > Pseudoliparis swirei. Next base: position 8,167,874 of record NC_079391.1, read on the forward strand.
TCAAAAAATGGAGACTCGGAAAAAAAAAAAAAAAAAAAAAAAAAAAAGCCGACCAAAAAAAAAATTGCCCACTCCTCCCCTCCTCCCCTCCCCCACCTCCCTCCCCCCTCCTCCAAGGCCACCAGCCACCCAGGACAGCAGGGTCAAGCAGGGACACCGACACACCAACGGTGCAGCCTGCATCAAACAACATGGGGGGCAAAATGTGGTGTTGGCAATTGAATAACTTACACATTTGTTTTTTGAATTGCATGGAACAGAAATTTAATCTTTTAAATTGACATGATTAATCACTTCTACATGATGACAAACAATACTAACTGTCAAATTGAATCGAATTGACATAATACACACTTGATGTTTCCATATTTGATGTTGATGATCAATACATTACTGATGTACTTTTTCATATTTGCCTTGATGTTTCATGATTTTGTTTTAAACCTTTTTCGGTGATTTTAACGTTTTTTTAGCAAGATGTTATGTTTTTTATAATTTTTGTGTTGCAATGTTTACCTTTGAGTTTTTTTTTTTTTTTTATAATTAATTTAGCCCTTTATTTACAATTTTTTTTTTGGCCTTAAAATTTTTTTTGGATTTTTACCATTATTTTAATTTTGTTTTTTAAGTTTAAGAACAATTATTATTGTTTGTAAAATTTTTGTTTAATGATGTTTATTAAGATTGTTTGACTTAAATTTTTGATTTGCATCACATTAAACAAAAACAACCTTAATTGAAAATTCAAATGAATCAATGATTGAATGAACTCAAAATAATCTTAAAATCAAAAATGTTTAAAATAAATCTAATCATATTCACTATATTAATCCATTTTAGATGTCTTTCCTTGGAACATCAAATAATAATTTGTAAAATCTTTAAAAATATTTTTTTTAATTTTTTATTGTTCACTGATATTGAATGAAACGCATTAAAAGGATATGGGACACGGAAATAAATCAAAACGTGCGATGATGATCTCGGAAAAATACCATATGTCCATCATGGAAAAAAATAAAAATCAATCATAGTATCCCAATCTAATGTCTTTCATGGTTGTATTAATGAACTATAATAATATTTTGAAATTGCTTTTATTTCTAATTGAAAATATTTTTTGACATAAAACTTTAATGTGTTCAAATATGATATATTAGCTCTTCTCTATTTGAAACTAATGAATTTTCAAAATTTTCTTTACATAATAGTTATATGATATATGATATCTTAGGGTGGTCATATGTGATATTAGCTAGATGGCCTCGGGTCAACATCAGAACTCAATCACCATCCGCATCCACACAGAAGTCTGGTCAAGCCCAAAGCTCACCTTCTTCCTGAACTGACTCCTGACTGAAGTGGGCACAGTCTTCTTCTTCATGGAGAACCACCCAAGACTGGGTGCATCAAGCATCAGCATGTGGACAGCCACAGTGTGGAGCTGCACAGCCAAGGATCACGATGCCTCAGCGCAGTGTGGGCAGGACTGAGAGATTCCATCAGTCAAGAGCTCCCAGCCCCTGCAGGACATCAGGAACACACGATGCCTTGGGAAGACTGGCAGGATCCTAAAGGACTGCCATCATGCAGCTCTGTCTGGGCACCCCGCTGCCTCTGACGCTCCTTGCTTGACAGGCCGTCTGGCATGTAGACTGACTGGAACACAACTGCATCTGTGCTTGATAGTAAATACTGGACTGAGTACTGACTTGATTATCTGCTTTTGTGTGTATCTGTTGTGTTAGATTGCCAACTGAAGAGATTTTTTGTCTGATTTATGTTGATTGTGTGATTCATGTGAAATTGTTGTTTGTGTGAATGTGATGTGGCGACAGAGATGTAAGACTGACCATTCACTACCACTGATCGTCTCTGGTTCTCAGGTTCTATTGTTTTATTCGGGTGTGTAGGTATATAGCAGCAGGCTCCAGGCAATATTAAACTAGAATGCCATGTTAAAGTTGTAAAAATGTTGTTTTTTAAATGTGTGTGTGTTTGACATTATTTACGTTTTTGTTGTTTGAAATTGTATTTTTTTGTTATTGTTTATTGTTTGTTTTGTTTTATTTGCCTGGAATTGTTTCTTGTTAGCTTGATATGGGCGCCTGGAGATTTTATTTATATATGAGTATTCATGCATTATGAATATTCTGGTTCCGGCGCCGGGCGCCCCGATCCGCCGCCGATATCTGGATCGGATCCGCCATTTATCCGGCGTGATGTAGCCGGATCGAGGACCATGGAGGATTCCCGGAGGCCGGGGCGGAGGTGACATGCTTGACTTGTAATACTGATGTGAACAGCACCAGACACACGTGTTCTCCCTCTCTCCTCCTCTCGGAAAACAAGGGAGAGAAGAGTAATCTCATGGGAAAGCTTTTCTTTTTCCCTCTGTGGATGAAAAACCAACACACTAATGATGCAGACTCACATGCAAAGAAGCATAACACCATGGTAGCTCATAAGCAGGCACAATAAGATACAGAGACACACAAAGACAAGCTGCCTCACACAACTGTATGCAAACACTGAGTTTGTTGTTAGCGAGCAGATATGCAGAGTACATACAGTCAGACATTAAAGCAGATAGCTGTTGGTTATATCTATGATCTAGATTTGAACAAGTTGTTCCTCAAGTTTAAGTCAGAAACCTGAGGCTTGTATCAGTCTTGTCATAATATTATGGAGATGGATAAGTCATTGAATTAATCATTAACAAATCATGATAATACCCGATAACATTAGTCAATCATAGCATTGGCTGATAAAGAAGACAATGAGACATTTCCCATGAAATAAAGTCTTCAGCTCTTCTGAAAAGACAAAATACAGAGACGTCTGAATTTGATTTCAACAGAGTTAGTTAAAAAATTCTTTTAAAAGAGCTGTTTCTCTCCAGGGTAAACCAAGAATACAGTTTCACAGTTATAAAAGATCCATAGAGAACAGAAAGAAAACATTACCATCTCAAGGTTAATATATATATAACGTCCCATTTCTCCCGTGTATGCTCCATCCTGGATCATTTGAGTCCTGATTTTAGCGACACCGTTTCAAACTGAGTCATGCAGATTAAGCCTTTGAATCAAATCTGTGTATGTTGGTGGTGTGTGGTTCAATTTTTTTGTGCTGGATGCTGCTGTCAAAATAATTGAAAATGACCCCACCATGCGCAAGTTTGAAAATAAATAACTGTGGTGGTGAGAAAGTATGATGAAAACACCAGTTTATTTAATTAAGATTTTGGGGGTCTTTTGATTGTCTCTGGCTATGCTGTTTGTAAAATATCATTAATCATTACATTTCAAAAGCAACAATGGTGACAATCATTAAAAAATACATTAAAACATGTCATAATTGGGCATAGTTCTTTCAGATTGGCAACGTTTGATTTTTCCAACTAATACAAAACATATTCAACAAATCATGAATTACAAATCGAGTTTCAACACTTTTCCTGAATGAGGTCCCAGTCTTGTTTAAAATAACATAAATAAAAACAGTAATGATAGGGTGTGTGTCGGGTGTGTGTGTGTGTGTGTGGGGGGGGGGCTAACTTGATACTGCATTTCTTTGCGTGGGACAATGTGAGGGGACGAGCAAAAGAAGAGGACACAATGAGAAAACAGTAGTGAGAGGTGGCCGATGGAGGGAAGAAAAGACAACAGAACAGGAGGAGGTACAAAGGGGATTTAGGGACAGTGTTATGGAGGAAGGGTGAGGGAAGACGAGGGAGGTGAGCGGGGTCAGACAGTGGGAGGAAGCTAATGTCTTTATTTCCTGGTGAGGTGGGACCTCGCATTTACCCCTGAGGTCAGTGGTCACGGACAGGGTCACCGGTGGGTACTGTGAGGGGGTGTGTGGGGGTATCTCCACACATAGGAAGAGAGAGAATATCTATATCACAAAAAGAAGTGCACGGAGAGAACAAGAGGAAAAAAAGAGACAGAGTAATGGGAGAAAGAGAGGAAAAGGAAGAAGAGGAAGACCTAGTTTCAGTCAGAAGGGGAATGTGCAAGGTGAAAAGGTCGAGACAGGTGGAGGAGGTGAGAGTACTCCAGGGAGAGAAGAGACACCCCACACACACACACACACACACACACACATTATAAAAAATACAATTATTGTAGATGTGGAATATAACTGAAGATTTTGGTTTCGGTCTTGTCTGACTGTATGTCTGTGCTTCATATTTCTACATTGGTCTGTGTGTGTGTGTGTGTGCATTTGAAGTGCCTCTGTTTGTGTGAATGTGTATTTTCTTCCCTCTCGAGGCTGAGCCAATGCAGCTGACAGATAAATACAAACCGATGCGATGTATGACTCTTTCTCTAGAGTATTGTTAGCAGTTATCCTCTTCAACCGCTTGACTTTCTGCCTTTTATTGATGTAAATCTCATTTGTCAAAAACGATGCAATAAATATGACGTCTCGACCGGTCTCTGTGGCTTTCCGGCTTTTATGCAAACATGTAACTGCATTACCGGCAATCACGCAAATTAACTCTGACAAACATGGTAAGATTAAATCTCTTTATTGTTCCCCCAGGGTATTGTTACTGCATTCCTTCCTCTACGCAGCTGCTCAGCTTTTTCTAACTTACATATAATATTCAGCATTTATTTATTAAACTGATAATTTTGACATTTTATTGCTTTCTTTCAGCATCATTGCTTGATGTCTATTTGTGATGAGATTGCTAGAGTGTGTGTGTACCACTCTTTTTTCATCAGTGTTGATGCTAATGGTGGTCTCCTCCAGCTAATTAAGGACAGCTTTGAAATTCGCTAACAAACAAACACATGTGCACACACACACGGACACATACACACACAAACACACATGAACACACACATATATACATATTTCTTTAGACTCGCAGGTGTGACAACACACATAGACAATTAGGAACGTATACACTAATAGCCTATGAACATATAAACTAACAGCGGTCAGCAATAGCTCATGGAAGGCCGTGGCTCCTCAGCGTTGATGTAATCACGTCATATCACAGCCTGTGGTGAGCATTTGCTTTTACAAAATGCCCATCAAATATGACAATATCAAAGTTATAGAGAGACACTGTCTAATTACAAAATTACAAAATTAAAATGTTTACAATAAAATAGACCGTCCGAGGCCGTATTATATGCAGTATAGGCCGTATTGGTACAATATTGCAAGAAGATTCTTTTCTCCAGATCTGTATTATGTGGTCATATGCTTAAAAATCATCTGACTAATATAATGGCAGACTTGTGGGCATGCCTCCCCCCCCCCCACACACACACACATACACAATAAAAAATCCTATGCAACATCTGCCTCTAATCGCTTATAAACTTATAAAGATGTGTCCTTCTGTACACATTACATCTATTGCATCTGTCCATCCTAGGAGAGGGATCCTCCTCTGTTGCTCTCCTGCAGGTTTCTTCCCTTTTTTTCCCCCTGTTATTTTTATTTGTCCTGCGGGTTTCTCCCTTTTTTTCCCCCTGAAGGGTTTTTGTTTTCCTGGTCCGATGTGAGGTTTTGGGGCAGGGATGTCTATGTGTACAGATTGTAAAGCACTCCGAGACAAATTTGTAATTTGTGAAATTGGGCTATACAAATAAACTGAATTGAATTGAATTGTAAGTTATGCATGTTTTCTTGAGCGTGTAGCTCACCTTTCCTCCCAGGCTTTCTGGCGGTTTTCATCGCCATGTGTCTGACAGGAAGTAACCCGGGATGCTGTAAATAACCACTCGCAGCCTCGGTTCACTTTTAGACCCTCTATTGCTGTCCAGATCTAGTTATTCCCGTCTTGCCTCTGGATGACTGTAATACAGCAGGTTAAAAATACCCCATAACCTTTTCTGAGGCGACCGACAATGGCGCGGTGTCAATAAACACAGCCTTCACATTCGTTGAGGGAACACAGTGACCTGAATGTGGCCCGCGCCCACCAGAACTCATGTTCCTACAGCGTGAACCGCCATGGCTCAGCTAATGTGAACAATACTTTAAGCTTCAGTTCCTCTTAAAGCCATTCATGACTGGATGCATTGCTTGCTCACAGGGAATGTTAGCCATTATAAACTCTACTTAAAGTGCTAATATCACTTTAAAACAACAGAGTAAATTATTTTATTCACAGCACAATTAAGTGTTTCAAGTTTTAAGCTTAAAAAGGTTATTTTACAAACGTATATTTGATGCCTTTCTCCATAGTTTCTGACAGTCAATGCTTGGTACCTATTTCTAGAGACCTTGGATGAATAGATGACTCAACAGATTCTCCTTCTCATGAAGGTTTCTTCCATTTTTTCCCTGGTAAAGGTTTTCTTTCTATTTCTTGGGAGTTTTTCCTGATCCGATGTGAGGTCCCGGGACAAGGATGTCATATGTGTACAGGTTACGCACAGGATGAGATGAAAAAAACAAATCAGTTAAGTGTCTGCAAAAAAAATCTGAACTCTAAATCCTATATTTTTCAAAGCTTTCAATGATGGGAATTACCCATCATGCATCAACAGGTGGTCGCATGCAGAGGAGATTGTAACATCCGACTTAGAGACTCAGAGATGTTTGTCGCTGCATCTAAAGTGTCCTTGATTCCTCTTCGGTCGTCCACTAGCTCCTAGGACCAACTAAGTGTCGTTGGAAGGTCGACAGGTTTCATTTTACTTCACTGATTCGTAAGCTGGTGACCGATTATAAGACTTTGTTTTAGTTCAAGTTTTCCTTATTTTCAAAATGTGCCTGTGTTAAAGAAATGTAAAAAACAAAACAAGCTCCTGATCTCTATTAACATAAAAACAACATGATTATGTGGTCCTTGCTAAAGCTTTCAGACATTTTAAATAGTATAATATATACATGTATTTTTTAAAGTTAAATGATCTAATAATTAAATGATATAATATTATATAATATATTGAAGTTAAATTAATAATATATATATATATAAATATGCAGTTACATTATTATAATTTAAACACTCAGATGTGTAAGAATCCATCTTAATTACTGACAGATGATGATAATGACTTTCGTTGTTATATAATTCATTTATTTTTGGAGATCATCTCTTCCTGGGCACGAGAAAGACACACAAGACACACACCTGAACTTAACACAGGACTGAACTTAACATGCATGTTCATACTCGTTGGCACGATCTGGTTTCAATTAAAATACCAACCCTCAGCGACCACCAGTGCCCTTGGATCACCACACACACACACACACACACACACACACACACACACACACACACACACACACACACACACACACACACTGGTATCTGTGACCAAGAGACATTTAAAAGTAGGTCTGATTAAATTAAGGTCAGTTACGTCTTCTTATCACCAGATTGAAAGTAGCAATATATTTATATTTCCTGGCGTTATTAATAGCACCCGAGGAACAACGAGACACCGTGAAGTAGGGTGATAAACAGATCCTCGGGCTAATTATAGATGGAGATGGAAAACTCCGATCACCTAGCAGAGGGAGAGAGGAACACCCTAACACCAACACGGAGGGTCAACAACGAGACGGTGGTGGAGAGAGAGAGTCTTTAGAGCGTTATATAGACATTATAGTGGCTAAAATCAAAGTGATGGATCAAAAGAAAAGAGAAAAGACAAAGACAGGTGTAATGCATATATATGTATATATATATATATACATATACAGGACTGTCTCAGAAAATTAGAATATTGTGATAAAGTTCTTTATTTTCTGTAATGCAATTAAAAAAACATAAATGTCATGCATTCTGGATTCATTACAAATCAACTGAAATATTGCAAGCCTTTTATTCTTTTAATATTGCTGATTATGGCTTACAGCTTAAGAAAACTCTAAAATCCTATCTCATAAAATTTGAATATTTCCTCAGACCAAGTTAAAAAGATTTATAACAGCAAAACAAAATCAAACATTTGAAAATGTGTTTCCAGGTGTTTCGAGTTAATTAGACGATTCAAGTGATTTGTTTAATACCCTACTAGTATACTTTTTCATGATATTCTAATATTTAGAGATAGGATATTTGAGTTTTCTTAAGCTGTAAGCCATAATCAGCAATATTAAAAGAATAAAAGGCTTGCAATATTTCAGTTGATTTGTAATGAATCCAGAATGCATGACATTTTTGTTTTTTTAATTGCATTACAGAAAATAAAGAACTTTATCACAATATTCTAATTTTCTGAGACAGTCCTGTATATACATATACTGTATATATATAGTTCGTAAAAGTCTATTAAAAGTTATTTATTCAAATGATGACACTTCATTTATTTTACCCAATGAGCAATCTGACTAGTCAGCAGTTTAATAAAATCAACACCACCATCTGCAGAACTACGTCACTCCAACAAACCGTGTGGTGTTAACCAGCAGAGGCCTTGTGTACTTCCTGGTGCCACTACACCCATGGCTGTTGTGGGCAGATGACCCACACACGGTGGTTTCCTCAAAGTCCAACACGAATATTTCAAAGTAAAATGATATTATCCTCATAAATGATCCAGATCCTAACATATCCTGTAACTTGGGTTGAATTTGAGAAAGCTATGAAATGAAGTGTTAACTAAAGTTGATTTGAGTGTGGCCCGAGGTGGCTGTGAAGGATATTCTCTCACAGAGGAGGTGATAACTGAGTGTGATTATTCCTCCCCAGCAGACTAACAAACTCAAACCTGAGCACAATGCACACACACACACACACACACACACACACACACACACACACACACACACACACACACACACACACACACGATGACAAACATACACACACCTCTGGGTATGAAGGGTTGGACAGTGGCTGTCCTCTCTTTTTTTTCCCATTCTGTTTTCCTCAGGTGGTCTAGTAGCTGGTGCAGAGAGGAAAGAGAAGAGAAGAACAGTGCAGCATCTCTCTCCCTCTCTCTCTCTCTACATCCCATTACCTCTGGCCATCCCGTGACCTCTGACCTGTGCACTTTAAGCCTGCATTAGCTGCATCTCACCTACTCTGATGCTGAGGAGGCAAACGTCAGCTCTGCTGGAAGAACCCGGTCAACACTGGCCAAGAAGAACTTCTATTTTTTGTTATGGGTTCCTTTAAAATAATGAAGTGCTCATCATGAGTGTGTTTGTAATGCTGACATTATTATCATTCAGGAAACATGCTTATCCTAAATAATTGAATGGACTTAATGTTAGTTTTTACCAGTGTGTGTTAAGAGATACAAAAGGACTGGTTACTGCCGTTACTGATATTTGTCAGTGAACATGTTATAAGCTTGGTATTGTATGTTGCGAACACGGGTTGAAAAGCCTCATACGTTGTTGTTTGGCAGGAGGAAAGTTGTGCTCATTGTGCTCATTTCTTTATAAAGAGTGCCTCTAACAGTAAGCGTTGCTTCTTTTGGTCCCGTGCCGGTCCTCCTGCCCTACAGGGATGTATATATTCCACCAGGAAAACAAGGTCCCCTTTGTCTCACTCTATAGATGTTGCCTATCACTATGCTGTGGAGAAAAATAAAATAAACTTCTGTGGAGGCACATTACATGACTGGATGTGTCCCCTGCCTGGCTGCGTAGTTTGTGTCAAGCAACGATACACACACCTGGGCAGAATAGAAAGGTTTTTCATTTTCTGGATATTTCTTCATCTTCGAGTGAGAGTTAGCAAGAACGAGAATGATAAACAGAGAGGGGGAATAACGGAGTGAAAGGAGCAGAGATGTGAACTAAAATGTGCTCGTGATTTACTTGATTTGACAGTTTAAAATGCTGAAATGAAACCAGTCTGGAAGGTCGTGATGAGGTCTCACGTTCGTCACTTACATGATCCTGACACAGCCAGCGTCGACACAGACTGCAACCGCAGGTTGATTTGTGACATCATAATATTATCAGAATCATATGAATGTGACTTTGGAGCATGAACAATATATGCAAACAATTAAAAATATGCATGCAGAGATATAAACAACAATATGCGGATATAGTTAAGAACATATATTTGAGGCTTGTATTTTCCTGAAACTAATCTGTAGCCACAGAACAGATATGAGTAGAAAGAGACAACTCTTCAAGCCACCGTTCTTGGTTATTTAGTTACGAAAGCTCAATGAAGGACATGGCTAGAGTTCCAACACCTCTTCAATACACATCACTTCTTTATTGTTGTGATGCCTTATTGTTTACAATCATAAAAAACGTGATCAAAATCATCCGTGCTGTGTTTTTCACCAACAAAAAGAAGATAATCATGAGACATTAGGAAGTGTCTGTTTGCACTAATTCTATATGTAACATTAGGCAGTGTCCCATCTATCTTTAGCATTTGCATGAATACAGTGCTGGGGGTGGGGGAACATGCTGTCCTCCTGCTAATGAAGCTTTCAGCGCCGCGCTGCAACCACACAATGACAGCTGGCAGGGGAGGGGCAGGAACTACACGCCATGAAATAAGAGGGGGTAAAAAATTGATTAGCAATTTTCATTTGCGCTAAGCTAAACAAAAGAAGGCTGCTGCCCTACTCTGCATATCATCATGGGGTGGGAGAGGAGGAGGAGGAGAGGGGGAGAGGGGGTTGGCAGTGTCGATGGTGTCGGGGTGGGATGGGAAGCGACCTTAACAGAGCTCAAGGCATCTATTGTTTAGTTAGAGAGGATGTGGATGTGGGGGAGCAGAGAGGGATTTGGGACCAAGAGGACCAAGTATGGGGAAGTATATCGCGGCAAGAGGGGAGACACAGGAGGGATGGTGAAGACAGAAGAAAAGAAGAGGGGAAGAAAAGTGATGCTGAGGTCTGAGAGAATGGACCGGAAGAACAGGGAGGCAGGTAGGGGATGAAACAGGGGAAAAGAGAAGAGTGAGAGGATTGGAACAGGGACAGAGTGATAGGAGTCAAGGAGGATAGGGCTAAAAGAATGGGGGTTAAGGGATGAAGGAGAAGAAATAGGAAAAGAGAGTAGGAGGCGGAGAGGTCAGGAAAAGGGAGTTTTGGGGAGACCGAAAGCAAGAGGGGAATAGAAGGTGGCGAGGAGTTGAAAGACAACTTATTTGCTTTTATTTCTTTCATTAATTTGACAGCACAATATTGATGGAGCTTAAATCTCAGACCAATATATGCAGTCTGGGTTGTGACAAAGAACAAAGAGGTATTCGGGAGGGAGAAGTGTGGAAGAGCACAGAGGAAACATCGGAGAGAAGAGCGAGTGTGGTGTCCAAGAGTATGTGACCAGTTGTGAAAAGCAAAGCCGGACCAGGACTGACTCACAACGCTCTTTGTAAAACACAAAAAAGAGAGGAAGAAGTAGAAAAAAACACAGCACCATCAGTTTAAACTTATTAAACCACTGAATATATATCGACAATAGAGGAATTTGCCAACACCGAGAAAAATAAACTGCAGTACGTGTGCAGTATGCGCAGTTTTCTTGAAGTTTTTTTTGGCATGACCAGGAGGCATTAACAGTGACACTAATGCACCTCTGTGTGTGTGTGTGTGTGCATGTGCGTGTGTGTGTGTGTGTGTATGTACTTTCAGCAGGTTGTCATTCATTATTAGTGGGTTAAACATGTACACACACACACACACACAGTAATTTAATGCAAAAAAGGGCGAGAAATATAGCAGCTGGTAAGTGAGTGAGAGGAGGAAAAATCAACAACTTTTAACCAAAACACTGTACACAACCCTAAATTTAATTTTCTGCAAGATTAAGCACAATAATGACTAGCTTTATAAACACCCATAACTAATGGCTTCCAATGAGCCAATCTATAGGCATTGATCGGCTCAGTATCACGTAGGCTTGCAGTGCGAAGCCTGTAAACGAAGGAGGGAAGACGCAGGGAGGAGGGGGGGGGGGGGACGGAGGAGCACTATATGGAAAAAAAAGATGAGAGTGGAGGAGGAGAAAGTGGGTGGTGAGAGAAAGAGAGAGACAGGTGCAGAGACAAGGAGAGGGTCAGGATGGAGGAGACGAATGGGAGACAGAAGAGGGGAAAAATACACACAAAAGGTCAAGAGAGAATGCAAGAAGACGAAAGGAAAACATCACATTGTTGTCTTATTAAGTTTAAATATTCGCCATATGTCAACGACAACATTTCATAAAACCCAGAAACAACTTTTGTCCAGCAAATGGAAAACGGATCTTCACAACGCTGGTGGAGCAAAGAAGACGTCTTATGTTATAAGTTAGCTTCAGTTTACTCAAACTGGACTGAGCTGGTAAACACACTTCTATAATATGCTCTGAAAAGAGCTTTTAAAAAGCACAATGCTGTACAAATCATTGCAATATGCCACAGTTCATTAGGATTATTATGACTATTATCTTGCACTAATCCTGTAATAACAGCGGCATATTTGTGTGTAGTGAGCAGAACGGGACACAACTACACAGGAGCAGCGGGAGTTAAAACGCGTCACGAGAAAAAAAAAATCATTATATATTTTTTAAAGGTTATTAGGGCAATTAGCTATCTCGTGGTATTCTACAATGCTAATCCTACACTTTACAGTTTTTTAGAGGCTCACTGACGAAGAACTAAAGGTGGTGGCATGTAAGGAGGAGGAGGAGGAGGAGGAAGATGGAGTGAAATGAAACAATCCTCTGCTGAGAACGCACAGAAGCTTAAATCCGGAGAGGGCTGCTTGTGTTAATCCCCATGGATTAAGCTTCTAAATACTCCTTTTCAAGCCAATTAATTCATGCATATATCTGTCTCCGGCTCTTTTCATGTCATTTAAAATGACGGAGGGTGACTTCCTGGGAAATCAGGAGGAGGGTGGATATGTATCGACATTAATGCACACAGGGCTCTCTCTTCAGGACCATGCGGCTGCATACATCCTGAAACGGCACACACACACACGCTCACACACACACACACACACGCACACACACAACGTTAAGGAGGTATACATTGAGAGTTTAATGGGGAAACGATGGGGGGAGGGGGGGGGAGGCTTGCGAGAGGCCTCCAAAAGTTGACGGACGTATTCTGACAGCTGAATACTAATCATGAGATCAACCTCTGGCTAAATCTACAGGATCTCACTGGGGCCTCTGGCTGAGAGAAGCATAAAAAGGATTAGCCGTAAATACAGAAGGTTTATAGAGAACAGCGAGACAGCAGACAGGACACACCCAACAACTTTAGAAGAAAAAAAGGTTGAGAGGATGAAGGATGCTAAGGTTGGCAAGAAGGCTCCAAGTTGACAGTGGACAAGTACTTTTAACTAAAAGTATGTAAAATATGTTGGTTTTACTATTAGCGTCATAAAACAAGCATAAGCTGAAAGAAAAAGAAAGAAAGAAAGAAAGAATGAAGGAAAATAAGTTACCTTCCAAGACGTCTTGTTTTGTATGAATTCATTTGCTGTTTGCGGTGATGTCACTAATGACATCATCAGGGCCTGAAGTGGACTGCCGTCTGAAGTGTTTGAGAAGCCTCAAGTGTCTGGTTACCAATCTGTGTGATTGTGTGAGTGTGTGTGTGTGTGTGTGTGTGTGTGTGTGTGTGTGTGTGTGTGTGTGTGTGTGTGTGTGTGTGTGTACAAGCAGGCTGGCAGTAACCACTGCATATGTCGTATTTATAGGATCTCACATCACCCAGAAGGACTTGCAGCTGAATAGAAGTTCACATCAGGCCCGCGTCTCCGATCAGATTACTTTCTCCAGATGATATCAAACGTTTGAGGGTATAAAGTCATCTGATTGCAAAACTAAACTAACTTCTGACTGTCAGAAAAAAAGGTACATTAGTAGAAATCTAAAATGTATAATTTTCCACACACAAACGACAAAAATAGAGATTAAAGCTCAAACTGTATCGGTAGCCGTAGGATAGTTATATCGTCAAACTAAGAGGTACGAACACGAGAGATGAAGAAGATGAGTGACATCGACTTCCCACCGACAGCAAACTGCTGGTGGCAACAGCTGCGAGTCCGTCGAACCGATTCCCGAGCCCCCGGCTGCAGAATCAGCACTCTGGAGCCGGAGAGCGCGGATCGGACCAAATAAAAATTGAGCCACTGGTGTGATTAGCCGGCTGAAGCGACCCAGACTCAATGATTCATCAGTCAACATGGAAGTGACCGGTGGGTTTACCCGTCCAGCGTAGAGGATGGGCATAACAATAATCCCTTTGGGGAAATTCATGTTCAGCACCGGACACGTGGAGAAAAAAAATGTCGGCGCAGTTGTCACAATGCACGTGTTGCAGTGGCCACAGGTCTGAGGTCAGTGACAGTGAGCGTTGCTTATATCAGACACAGAGAGCGCATAGAGAGCAGAGAGATTCTTCAGAAGAAGAAAGGCCTCGCTCGGCTCCTGGCATGTGAACCACTGGCCCAGAGCTCAACCTCAGGATGCTAAAGCGAGTCAAAGACCAATACAGCAGTGATAATATTAATACTAAAAACAGCATTATTTTTAATTTTGAAGTTTTAATGTTGTACATCCTAATCTGTAACACTCTTTGATAACAACAACTAAGGTAACAATGAATGTTGTGTTTTGGACACATTTAACAACAGTACATATTTCAGTCACTGTTAGATCTGAAATATTTAAAATAGATTTAAAAAATAAATAAAAAACCCTAATGATCCAAATATTATTTTATCCTACGACAAGCTTGTAAACTATAAATAGCACTAAGATACGCAAGAGGCTGTTATCAGAGTATTCACACGTGTTCCCTCTTGGTCAATCAACCTGAAAGAAACATGTATGTTACCTCTTTTCTTACCTGCTGTTCTTCCACTCAGGTAACCACTCAGTCCTCAGATTCTGGAATAAGGTCAAACAAAAACATCAACAGTCAAACTCTTGTCATATTTAGACTGCAACAAGTGAAACTAAACAGGACACATGTGGCAGGACAGAGTACAAGATTGACCAGCATCATTTCAAGAGTGTATATCTGAACTAGAACATTAATATCAATGGAAAACATCTTCTCTAACTTTAAACTTGGCATCTCTCTTACATTTAGTCCCAGGCTCTGTCTCTCCACATCCTCAAATTCTCTCTTTCATTTCCACAGTCACTCAGATTCTCTTTTTTACTCCTCTCTGATTGGTCGACCCGACCCGTCCACTAACCAGTGACACGCTTTAATTATTGAGCGGCTGACCTCAATTGGTTGGCTGGAACAGCCTAAAACACACGAACACACTGCATGCACTTACACACACCCAAACATTTGCACACCATGCTCACACACTCACAATCTCACGACATACTGCACACTTACATGCTCACCCTGGGGACAGTTTATACAGTCTAAATATATACAGGACTGTCTCAGAAAATTAGAATATTGTGATAAAGTTCTTTATTTTCTGTAATGCAATTAAAAAAACAAAAATGTCATGCATTCTGGATTCATTACAAATCAACTGAAATATTGCAAGCCTTTTATTCTTTTAATATTGCTGATTATGGCTTACAGCTTAAGAAAACTCTAAAATCCTATCTCATAAAATTTTAATATTTCCTCAGACCAAGTAAAAAAAAAGATTTATAACAGCTGAGTGTTTGTCAAGGCTCAGGAAACCCTTGCAGGTGTTTCGAGTTAATTAGACAATTCAAGTGATTTGTTTAATACCCTACTAGTATACTTTTTCATGATATTCTAATATTTAGAGATAGTATATTTGAGTTTTCTTAAGCTGTAAGCCATAATCAGCAATATTAAAAGAATAAAAGGCTTGCAATATTTCAGTTGATTTGTAATGAATCCAGAATGCATGACATTTTTGTTTTTTGAATTGCATTACAGAAAATAAAGAACTTCATCACAATATTCTAATTTTCTGAGACAGTCCTGTATATATATATACACACACACACACACACACACACACTCAGGGGCAAGGTTCTTCAGTCCATTGCTAGCTAGTTTACAGCTTACAATTGTGCAGTTGGGACATCAGCTCTATGGGGTAAACAAATAGAAATATTTGCTTCCTGTCTAAACACACTCAGGAATATATATATATACAGGACTGTCTCAGAAAATTAGAATATTGTGATAAAGTTCTTTATTTTCTGTAATGCAATTAAAAAAACAAAAATGTCATGCATTCTGGATTCATTACAAATCAACTGAAATATTGCAAGCCTTTTATTCTTTTAATATTGCTGATTATGGCTTACAGCTTAAGAAAACTCTAAAATCCTATCTCATAAAATTTTAATATTTCCTCAGACCAAGTAAAAAAAAAGATTTATAACAGCTGAGTGTTTGTCAAGGCTCAGGAAACCCTTGCAGGTGTTTCGAGTTAATTAGACAATTCAAGTGATTTGTTTAATACCCTACTAGTATACTTTTTCATGATATTCTAATATTTAGAGATAGGATATTTGAGTTTTCTTAAGCTGTAAGCCATAATCAGCAATATTAAAAGAATAAAACGCTTGCAATATTTCAGTTGATTTGTAATGAATCCAGAATGCATGACATTTTTGTTTTTTTAATTGCATTACAGAAAATAAAGAACTTCATCACAATATTCTAATTTTCTGAGACAGTCCTGTAT